>NC_135810.1:36186649-36425373 GCF_964213995.1 Mustelus asterias | reverse complement strand
CCCCGTTCCCCCCGCAGCATCCCCGTTCCCCCCGCAGCATCCCCGTTCCCCCCGCAGCATCCCCGTTCCCCCCGCAGCATCCCCGTTCCCCCCGCAGCATCCCCGTTCCCCCCGCAGCATCCCCGTTCCCCCCGCAGCATCCCCGTTCCCCCCGCAGCATCCCCGTTCCCCCCGCAGCATCCCCGTTCCCCCCGCAGCATCCCCGTTCCCCCCGCAGCATCCCCGTTCCCCCCGCAGCATCCCCGTTCCCCCGCAGCATCCCCGTTCCCCCCGCAGCATCCCCGTTCCCCCCGCAGCATCCCCGTTCCCCCCGCAGCATCCCCGTTCCCCCCGCAGCATCCCCGTTCCCCCCGCAGCATCCCCGTTCCCCCCGCAGCATCCCCGTTCCCCCCGCAGCATCCCCGTTCCCCCCGCAGCATCCCCGTTCCCCCCGCAGCATCCCCGTTCCCCCCGCAGCATCCCCGTTCCCCCGCAGCATCCCCGTTCCCCCCGCAGCATCCCCGTTCCCCCCGCAGCATCCCCGTTCCCCCCGCAGCATCCCCCGTTCCCCCCGCAGCATCCCCGTTCCCCCCGCAGCATCCCCGTTCCCCCCGCAGCATCCCCGTTCCCCCCGCAGCATCCCCGTTCCCCCGCAGCATCCCCGTTCCCCCCGCAGCATCCCCGTTCCCCCCGCAGCATCCCCGTTCCCCCCGCAGCATCCCCGTTCCCCCCGCAGCATCCCCGTTCCCCCGCAGCATCCCCGTTCCCCCCGCAGCATCCCCGTTCCCCCCGCAGCATCCCCGTTCCCCCCGCAGCATCCCCGTTCCCCCCGCAGCATCCCCGTTCCCCCCGCAGCATCCCCGTTCCCCCCGCAGCATCCCCGTTCCCCCCGCAGCATCCCCGTTCCCCCCGCAGCATCCCCGTTCCCCCCGCAGCATCCCGTTCCCCCCGCAGCATCCCCGTTCCCCCCGCAGCATCCCCGTTCCCCCCGCAGCATCCCCGTTCCCCCCGCAGCATCCCCGTTCCCCCCGCAGCATCCCCGTTCCCCCCGCAGCATCCCCGTTCCCCCCGCAGCATCCCCGTTCCCCCCGCAGCATCCCCGTTCCCCCCGCAGCATCCCCGTTCCCCCCGCAGCATCCCCGTTCCCCCCGCAGCATCCCCGTTCCCCCCGCAGCATCCCCGTTCCCCCCGCAGCATCCCCGTTCCCCCCGCAGCATCCCCGTTCCCCCGCAGCATCCCCGTTCCCCCCGCAGCATCCCCGTTCCCCCCGCAGCATCCCCGTTCCCCCCGCAGCATCCCCGTTCCCCCCGCAGCATCCCCGTTCCCCCCGCAGCATCCCCGTTCCCCCCGCAGCATCCCCGTTCCCCCCGCAGCATCCCCGTTCCCCCCGCAGCATCCCCGTTCCCCCGCAGCATCCCCGTTCCCCCCGCAGCATCCCCGTTCCCCCCGCAGCATCCCCGTTCCCCCGCAGCATCCCCGTTCCCCCCGCAGCATCCCCGTTCCCCCGCAGCATCCCCGTTCCCCCCGCAGCATCCCCGTTCCCCCCGCAGCATCCCCGTTCCCCCGCAGCATCCCCGTTCCCCCCGCAGCATCCCCGTTCCCCCCGCAGCATCCCCGTTCCCCCCGCAGCATCCCCGTTCCCCCCCGCAGCATCCCCGTTCCCCCCGCAGCATCCCCGTTCCCCCCGCAGCATCCCCGTTCCCCCGCAGCATCCCCGTTCCCCCCGCAGCATCCCCGTTCCCCCCGCAGCATCCCCGTTCCCCCCGCAGCATCCCCGTTCCCCCCGCAGCATCCCCGTTCCCCCCGCAGCATCCCCGTTCCCCCCGCAGCATCCCCGTTCCCCCCCCGCAGCATCCCCGTTCCCCCCGCAGCATCCCCGTTCCCCCCGCAGCATCCCCGTTCCCCCCGCAGCATCCCCGTTCCCCCGCAGCATCCCCGTTCCCCCCGCAGCATCCCCGTTCCCCCCGCAGCATCCCCGTTCCCCCGCAGCATCCCGTTCCCCCCGCAGCATCCCCGTTCCCCCCGCAGCATCCCCGTTCCCCCCGCAGCATCCCCGTTCCCCCCGCAGCATCCCCGTTCCCCCCGCAGCATCCCCGTTCCCCCCGCAGCATCCCCGTTCCCCCCGCAGCATCCCCGTTCCCCCCGCAGCATCCCCGTTCCCCCCGCAGCATCCCCGTTCCCCCCGCAGCATCCCCGTTCCCCCCGCAGCATCCCCGTTCCCCCCGCAGCATCCCCGTTCCCCCCGCAGCATCCCCGTTCCCCCCGCAGCATCCCCGTTCCCCCCGCAGCATCCCCGTTCCCCCGCAGCATCCCCGTTCCCCCCGCAGCATCCCCGTTCCCCCCGCAGCATCCCCGTTCCCCCCGCAGCATCCCCGTTCCCCCCGCAGCATCCCCGTTCCCCCCGCAGCATCCCCGTTCCCCCCCGCAGCATCCCCGTTCCCCCCGCAGCATCCCCGTTCCCCCCGCAGCATCCCCGTTCCCCCCGCAGCATCCCCGTTCCCCCGCAGCATCCCCGTTCCCCCCGCAGCATCCCCGTTCCCCCCGCAGCATCCCCGTTCCCCCCCCGCAGCATCCCCGTTCCCCCCCCGCAGCATCCCGTTCCATCCCGTTCCCCCCGCAGCATCCCCGTTCCCCGCAGCTCTTCCCCGCAGCATCCCCGTTCCCCCCGCAGCATCCCCGTTCCCCCCGCAGCATCCCCGTTCCCCCCCCGCAGCATCCCCGTTCCCCCCGCAGCATCCCCGTTCCCCCCGCAGCATCCCCGTTCCCCCCGCCCCCGTTCCCCCGCAGCATCCCCGTTCCCCCCGCAGCATCCCCGTTCCCCCCCGCAGCATCCCCGTTCCCCCCGCAGCATCCCCGTTCCCCCCGCAGCATCCCCGTTCCCCCCCGCAGCATCCCCGTTCCCCCCCCCCGCAGCATCCCCGTTCCCCCCCCCCGCAGCATCCCCGTTCCCCCCCCCCGCAGCATCCCCGTTCCCCCCCCCCCGCAGCATCCCCGTTCCCCCCCCCCGCAGCATCCCCGTTCCCCCAGCCCCTCCCCTTCCCCGCAGCATCCCCGTTCCCCCCCCCCCGCAGCATCCCCGTTCCCCCCCCCCGCAGCATCCCCGTTCCCCCCCCCCGCAGCATCCCCGTTCCCCCGCCCCCCCCGCAGCATCCCCGTTCCCCCCCCCCCCGCAGCATCCCCGTTCCCCCCCCCGCAGCATCCCCGTTCCCCCCCCCCGCAGCATCCCCGTTCCCCCCCCCCCGCAGCATCCCCGTTCCCCCTCCCCCCCCGCAGCATCCCCGTTCCCCCCCCCCGCAGCATCCCCGTTCCCCCCCCCGCAGCATCCCCGTTCCCCCCCCCCGCAGCATCCCCGTTCCCCCCCCCCGCAGCATCCCCGTTCCCCCCCCCCGCAGCATCCCCGTTCCCCCCCCCCGCAGCATCCCCGTTCCCCCCCCCGCAGCATCCCCGTTCCCCCCCCCCGCAGCATCCCCGTTCCCCCCCCCCGCAGCATCCCCGTTCCCCCCCCCCGCAGCATCCCCGTTCCCCCCCCCCCGCAGCATCCCCGTTCCCCCCCCCCGCAGCATCCCCGTTCCCCCCCCCCGCAGCATCCCCGTTCCCCCCCCCCGCAGCATCCCCGTTCCCCCCCCCCGCAGCATCCCCGTTCCCCCCCCCCGCAGCATCCCCGTTCCCCCCCCCCGCAGCATCCCCGTTCCCCCCCCCCGCAGCATCCCCGTTCCCCCCCCCCGCAGCATCCCCGTTCCCCCCCCCCGCAGCATCCCCGTTCCCCCCCCCCCGCAGCATCCCCGTTCCCCCCCCCCGCAGCATCCCCGTTCCCCCCCCCCGCAGCATCCCCGTTCCCCCCCCCGCAGCATCCCCGTTCCCCCCCCCCGCAGCATCCCCGTTCCCCCCCCCCGCAGCATCCCCGTTCCCCCCCCCCGCAGCATCCCCGTTCCCCCCCCCCGCAGCATCCCCGTTCCCCCCCCCCGCAGCATCCCCGTTCCCCCCCCCCGCAGCATCCCCGTTCCCCCCCCCCGCAGCATCCCCGTTCCCCCCCCCCGCAGCATCCCCGTTCCCCCCCCCCGCAGCATCCCCGTTCCCCCCCCCCCGCAGCATCCCCGTTCCCCCCCCCCGCAGCATCCCCGTTCCCCCCCCCCGCAGCATCCCCGTTCCCCCCCCCCGCAGCATCCCCGTTCCCCCCCCCGCAGCATCCCCGCCGTTCCTTTCCCCCCCCCGCAGCATCCCCGTTCCCCCCCCCCGCAGCATCCCCGTTCCCCCCCCCGCAGCATCCCCGTTCCCCCCCCCCGCAGCATCCCCGTTCCCCCCCCCCGCAGCATCCCCGTTCCCCCCCCCCGCAGCATCCCCGTTCCCCCCCCCGCAGCATCCCCGTTCCCCCCCCCCGCAGCATCCCCGTTCCCCCCCCCCGCAGCATCCCCGTTCCCCCCCCCGCAGCATCCCCGTTCCCCCCCCCCGCAGCATCCCCGTTCCCCCCCCCCGCAGCATCCCCGTTCCCCCCCCCCGCAGCATCCCCGTTCCCCCCCCCCGCAGCATCCCCGTTCCCCCCCCCCGCAGCATCCCCGTTCCCCCCCCCCGCAGCATCCCCGTTCCCCCCCCCCCGCAGCATCCCCGTTCCCCCCCCCCGCAGCATCCCCGTTCCCCCCCCCCGCAGCATCCCCGTTCCCCCCCCCGCAGCATCCCCGTTCCCCCCCCCCGCAGCATCCCCGTTCCCCCCCCCCGCAGCATCCCCGTTCCCCCCCCCCGCAGCATCCCCGTTCCCCCCCCCCGCAGCATCCCCGTTCCCCCCCCCCGCAGCATCCCCGTTCCCCCCCCCCGCAGCATCCCCGTTCCCCCCCCCCGCAGCATCCCCGTTCCCCCCCCCCGCAGCATCCCCGTTCCCCCCCCCCGCAGCATCCCCGTTCCCCCCCCCCGCAGCATCCCCGTTCCCCCCCCCGCAGCATCCCCGTTCCCCCCCCCGCAGCATCCCCGTTCCCCCCCCCCCGCAGCATCCCCGTTCCCCCCCCCCGCAGCATCCCCGTTCCCCCCCCCCGCAGCATCCCCGTTCCCCCCCCCCGCAGCATCCCCGTTCCCCCCCCCCGCAGCATCCCCGTTCCCCCCCCCGCAGCATCCCCGTTCCCCCCCCCGCAGCATCCCCGTTCCCCCCCCCCGCAGCATCCCCGTTCCCCCCCCCCGCAGCATCCCCGTTCCCCCCCCCGCAGCATCCCCGTTCCCCCCCCCCGCAGCATCCCCGTTCCCCCCCCCCGCAGCATCCCCGTTCCCCCCCCCCGCAGCATCCCCGTTCCCCCCCCCCGCAGCATCCCCGTTCCCCCCCCCCGCAGCATCCCCGTTCCCCCCCCCCGCAGCATCCCCGTTCCCCCCCCCCCCGCAGCATCCCCGTTCCCCCCCCCCCGCAGCATCCCCGTTCCCCCCCCCCGCAGCATCCCCGTTCCCCCCCCCCGCAGCATCCCCGTTCCCCCCCCCCCCCCCCCGCAGCATCCCCGTTCCCCCCCCCCGCAGCATCCCCGTTCCCCCCCCCGCAGCATCCCGTTCCCCCCCCCCGCAGCATCCCCGTTCCCCCCCCCCGCAGCATCCCCGTTCCCCCCCCCCGCAGCATCCCCGTTCCCCCCCCCCGCAGCATCCCCGTTCCCCCCCCCGCAGCATCCCCGTTCCCCCCCCCCGCAGCATCCCCGTTCCCCCCCCCCGCAGCATCCCCGTTCCCCCCCCCCGCAGCATCCCCGTTCCCCCCCCCCGCAGCATCCCCGTTCCCCCCCCCCGCAGCATCCCCGTTCCCCCCCCCCGCAGCATCCCGTTCCCCCCCCCCGCAGCATCCCCGTTCCCCCCCCCGCAGCATCCCCGTTCCCCCCCCCCGCAGCATCCCCGTTCCCCCCCCCCGCAGCATCCCCGTTCCCCCCCCCCGCAGCATCCCCGTTCCCCCCCCCCGCAGCATCCCCGTTCCCCCCCCCCGCAGCATCCCCGTTCCCCCCCCCGCAGCATCCCCGTTCCCCCCCCCGCAGCATCCCCGTTCCCCCCCCCCGCAGCATCCCCGTTCCCCCCCCCCGCAGCATCCCCGTTCCCCCCCCCCGCAGCATCCCCGTTCCCCCCCCCCCGCAGCATCCCCGTTCCCCCCCCCCGCAGCATCCCCGTTCCCCCCCCCCGCAGCATCCCCGTTCCCCCCCCCCGCAGCATCCCCGTTCCCCCCCCCCCGCAGCATCCCCGTTCCCCCCCCCCGCAGCATCCCCGTTCCCCCCCCCCGCAGCATCCCCGTTCCCCCCCCCCGCAGCATCCCCGTTCCCCCCCCCCGCAGCATCCCCGTTCCCCCCCCCCGCAGCATCCCCGTTCCCCCCCCCCGCAGCATCCCCGTTCCCCCCCCCCGCAGCATCCCCGTTCCCCCCCCCCGCAGCATCCCCGTTCCCCCCCCCCGCAGCATCCCCGTTCCCCCCCCCCGCAGCATCCCCGTTCCCCCCCCCCGCAGCATCCCCGTTCCCCCCCCCCGCAGCATCCCCGTTCCCCCCCCCCGCAGCATCCCCGTTCCCCCCCCCCCGCAGCATCCCCGTTCCCCCCCCCCGCAGCATCCCCGTTCCCCCCCCCCGCAGCATCCCCGTTCCCCCCCCCCCGCAGCATCCCCGTTCCCCCCCCCCGCAGCATCCCCGTTCCCCCCCCCCGCAGCATCCCCGTTCCCCCCCCCCGCAGCATCCCCGTTCCCCCCCCCCGCAGCATCCCCGTTCCCCCCCCCCGCAGCATCCCCGTTCCCCCCCCCCGCAGCATCCCCGTTCCCCCCCCCCGCAGCATCCCCGTTCCCCCCCCCCGCAGCATCCCCGTTCCCCCCCCCCGCAGCATCCCCGTTCCCCCCCCCCGCAGCATCCCCGTTCCCCCCCCCCGCAGCATCCCCGTTCCCCCCCCCGCAGCATCCCCGTTCCCCCCCCCCGCAGCATCCCCGTTCCCCCCCCCCGCAGCATCCCCGTTCCCCCCCCCCGCAGCATCCCCGTTCCCCCCCCCCGCAGCATCCCCGTTCCCCCCCCCCGCAGCATCCCCGTTCCCCCCCCCCGCAGCATCCCCGTTCCCCCCCCCCGCAGCATCCCCGTTCCCCCCCCCGCAGCATCCCCGTTCCCCCCCCCCGCAGCATCCCCGTTCCCCCCCCCCCGCAGCATCCCCGTTCCCCCCCCCCGCAGCATCCCCGTTCCCCCCCCCCGCAGCATCCCCGTTCCCCCCCCCCGCAGCATCCCCGTTCCCCCCCCCCGCAGCATCCCCGTTCCCCCCCCCGCAGCATCCCCGTTCCCCCCCCCCGCAGCATCCCCGTTCCCCCCCCCCGCAGCATCCCCGTTCCCCCCCCCCGCAGCATCCCCGTTCCCCCCCCCCGCAGCATCCCCGTTCCCCCCCCCCGCAGCATCCCCGTTCCCCCCCCCCGCAGCATCCCCGTTCCCCCCCCCGCAGCATCCCCGTTCCCCCCCCCCCGCAGCATCCCCGTTCCCCCCCCCCGCAGCATCCCCGTTCCCCCCCCCCGCAGCATCCCCGTTCCCCCCCCCCGCAGCATCCCCGTTCCCCCCCCCGCAGCATCCCCGTTCCCCCCCCCCGCAGCATCCCCGTTCCCCCCCCCGCAGCATCCCCGTTCCCCCCCCCCGCAGCATCCCCGTTCCCCCCCCCCGCAGCATCCCCGTTCCCCCCCCCCGCAGCATCCCCGTTCCCCCCCCCCGCAGCATCCCCGTTCCCCCCCCCCCGCAGCATCCCCGTTCCCCCCCCCCGCAGCATCCCCGTTCCCCCCCCCCGCAGCATCCCCGTTCCCCCCCCCCGCAGCATCCCCGTTCCCCCCCCCCGCAGCATCCCCGTTCCCCCCCCCGCAGCATCCCCGTTCCCCCCCCCCGCAGCATCCCCGTTCCCCCCCCCCGCAGCATCCCCGTTCCCCCCCCCCGCAGCATCCCCGTTCCCCCCCCCCGCAGCATCCCCGTTCCCCCCCCCCGCAGCATCCCCGTTCCCCCCCCCCGCAGCATCCCCGTTCCCCCCCCCCGCAGCATCCCCGTTCCCCCCCCCCGCAGCATCCCCGTTCCCCCCCCCCGCAGCATCCCCGTTCCCCCCCCCCGCAGCATCCCCGTTCCCCCCCCCCGCAGCATCCCCGTTCCCCCCCCCCGCAGCATCCCCGTTCCCCCCCCCCGCAGCATCCCCGTTCCCCCCCCCCGCAGCATCCCCGTTCCCCCCCCCCGCAGCATCCCCGTTCCCCCCCCCCGCAGCATCCCCGTTCCCCCCCCCCGCAGCATCCCCGTTCCCCCCCCCCGCAGCATCCCCGTTCCCCCCCCCCCGCAGCATCCCCGTTCCCCCCCCCGCAGCATCCCCGTTCCCCCCCCCCGCAGCATCCCGTTCCCCCCCCCCGCAGCATCCCCGTTCCCCCCCCCCGCAGCATCCCCGTTCCCCCCCCCCGCAGCATCCCCGTTCCCCCCCCCCGCAGCATCCCCGTTCCCCCCCCCCGCAGCATCCCCGTTCCCCCCCCCCGCAGCATCCCCGTTCCCCCCCCCCGCAGCATCCCCGTTCCCCCCCCCCGCAGCATCCCCGTTCCCCCCCCCCGCAGCATCCCCGTTCCCCCCCCGCAGCATCCCCGTTCCCCCCCCCCGCAGCATCCCCGTTCCCCCCCCCCGCAGCATCCCCGTTCCCCCCCCCCGCAGCATCCCCGTTCCCCCCCCCCGCAGCATCCCCGTTCCCCCCCCCCGCAGCATCCCCGTTCCCCCCCCCCGCAGCATCCCCGTTCCCCCCCCCCGCAGCATCCCCGTTCCCCCCCCCCGCAGCATCCCCGTTCCCCCCCCCCGCAGCATCCCCGTTCCCCCCCCCCGCAGCATCCCCGTTCCCCCCCCCGCAGCATCCCCGTTCCCCCCCCCCGCAGCATCCCCGTTCCCCCCCCCGCAGCATCCCCGTTCCCCCCCCCCGCAGCATCCCCGTTCCCCCCCCCGCAGCATCCCCGTTCCCCCCCCCCGCAGCATCCCCGTTCCCCCCCCCGCAGCATCCCCGTTCCCCCCCCCCGCAGCATCCCCGTTCCCCCCCCCCGCAGCATCCCCGTTCCCCCCCCCCGCAGCATCCCCGTTCCCCCCCCCCGCAGCATCCCCGTTCCCCCCCCCCGCAGCATCCCCGTTCCCCCCCCCCCGCAGCATCCCCGTTCCCCCCCCCCGCAGCATCCCCGTTCCCCCCCCCCGCAGCATCCCCGTTCCCCCCCCCCGCAGCATCCCCGTTCCCCCCCCCCGCAGCATCCCCGTTCCCCCCCCCCGCAGCATCCCCGTTCCCCCCCCCCGCAGCATCCCCGTTCCCCCCCCCCGCAGCATCCCCGTTCCCCCCCCCCGCAGCATCCCCGTTCCCCCCCCCGCAGCATCCCCGTTCCCCCCCCCCGCAGCATCCCCGTTCCCCCCCCCCGCAGCATCCCCGTTCCCCCCCCCCGCAGCATCCCCGTTCCCCCCCCCCGCAGCATCCCCGTTCCCCCCCCCCGCAGCATCCCCGTTCCCCCCCCCCGCAGCATCCCCGTTCCCCCCCCCCGCAGCATCCCCGTTCCCCCCCCCCGCAGCATCCCCGTTCCCCCCCCCCGCAGCATCCCCGTTCCCCCCCCCCCGCAGCATCCCCGTTCCCCCCCCCCGCAGCATCCCCGTTCCCCCCCCCGCAGCATCCCCGTTCCCCCCCCCCGCAGCATCCCCGTTCCCCCCCCCCGCAGCATCCCCGTTCCCCCCCCCCGCAGCATCCCCGTTCCCCCCCCCCGCAGCATCCCCGTTCCCCCCCCCCCGCAGCATCCCCGTTCCCCCCCCCCGCAGCATCCCCGTTCCCCCCCCCCGCAGCATCCCCGTTCCCCCCCCCCGCAGCATCCCCGTTCCCCCCCCCCGCAGCATCCCCGTTCCCCCCCCCCGCAGCATCCCCGTTCCCCCCCCCCGCAGCATCCCCGTTCCCCCCCCCCGCAGCATCCCCGTTCCCCCCCCCCGCAGCATCCCCGTTCCCCCCCCCCGCAGCATCCCCGTTCCCCCCCCCCGCAGCATCCCCGTTCCCCCCCCCCGCAGCATCCCCGTTCCCCCCCCCCGCAGCATCCCCGTTCCCCCCCCCCGCAGCATCCCCGTTCCCCCCCCCCGCAGCATCCCCGTTCCCCCCCCCCGCAGCATCCCCGTTCCCCCCCCCCGCAGCATCCCCGTTCCCCCCCCCCGCAGCATCCCCGTTCCCCCCCCCCGCAGCATCCCCGTTCCCCCCCCCCGCAGCATCCCCGTTCCCCCCCCCGCAGCATCCCCGTTCCCCCCCCCCGCAGCATCCCCGTTCCCCCCCCCCGCAGCATCCCCGTTCCCCCCCCCCGCAGCATCCCCGTTCCCCCCCCCCGCAGCATCCCCGTTCCCCCCCCCCGCAGCATCCCCGTTCCCCCCCCCCGCAGCATCCCCGTTCCCCCCCCCCGCAGCATCCCCGTTCCCCCCCCCCGCAGCATCCCCGTTCCCCCCCCCCGCAGCATCCCCGTTCCCCCCCCCCGCAGCATCCCCGTTCCCCCCCCCCGCAGCATCCCCGTTCCCCCCCCCCGCAGCATCCCCGTTCCCCCCCCCCGCAGCATCCCCGTTCCCCCCCCCCGCAGCATCCCCGTTCCCCCCCCCCGCAGCATCCCCGTTCCCCCCCCCCGCAGCATCCCCGTTCCCCCCCCCCGCAGCATCCCCGTTCCCCCCCCCCGCAGCATCCCCGTTCCCCCCCCCCGCAGCATCCCCGTTCCCCCCCCCCGCAGCATCCCCGTTCCCCCCCCCCGCAGCATCCCCGTTCCCCCCCCCCGCAGCATCCCCGTTCCCCCCCCCCGCAGCATCCCCGTTCCCCCCCCCCGCAGCATCCCCGTTCCCCCCCCCCGCAGCATCCCCGTTCCCCCCCCCCGCAGCATCCCCGTTCCCCCCCCCCGCAGCATCCCCGTTCCCCCCCCCCCGCAGCATCCCCGTTCCCCCCCCCCCGCAGCATCCCCGTTCCCCCCCCCCCGCAGCATCCCCGTTCCCCCCCCCCCGCAGCATCCCCGTTCCCCCCCCCCCGCAGCATCCCCGTTCCCCCCCCCCCGCAGCATCCCCGTTCCCCCCCCCCCGCAGCATCCCCGTTCCCCCCCCCCGCAGCATCCCCGTTCCCCCCCCCCGCAGCATCCCCGTTCCCCCCCCCCGCAGCATCCCCGTTCCCCCCCCCCCGCAGCATCCCCGTTCCCCCCCCCCCGCAGCATCCCCGTTCCCCCCCCCCGCAGCATCCCCGTTCCCCCCCCCCGCAGCATCCCCGTTCCCCCCCCCCCCCGCAGCATCCCCGTTCCCCCCCCCCCCCGCAGCATCCCCGTTCCCCCCCCCCCCCGCAGCATCCCCGTTCCCCCCCCCCCCGCAGCATCCCCGTTCCCCCCCCCCCCGCAGCATCCCCGTTCCCCCCCCCCCCGCAGCATCCCCGTTCCCCCCCCCCCCGCAGCATCCCCGTTCCTCCCCCCCCCGCAGCAACCCCTTTCCCCCCCCCCCCGCAGCAACCCCCCTTTTCTTATGCAGTGGAATTGTTCTTCCCTTTGAGATTTGCTATTCTTGCTTCTGTCCTGAAGAGTGCAAGATGAAACGCTTCAGCAGCACATCATTTTTCAGCAATAAGTATTAACACTGTAGATTAAAATTTGCAAATGTGTTCAGGCTGTTTTGATGAACAGCAATATAGAAGAGTAATTTGTTATTATAATGCAGTAAATTGGCCCAAGTCACTTCACTGTAGCATCATCAGACATGCACCAAACACAGAAGATGATATTGGGACATACAATTACAATTATTCGTTATAGCCATAGGTTATGGGGGCACAGGTTTAAGGTGCGAGGGGCAAGGTTTAAAGGAGGTGTACGAGACAGATTTTTTACACAGAGGGTGGTGGGTGCCTGGAACTCGTTGCCGGGGGAGGTAATGGAAGCGGATAAGGTTGTGACTTTTAAGGGGCGTCTTGACAAATACATGAATAGGATGGGAATTTACAAAGATTTACAAAGATGGTCCCCGGAAGGGTGGGAGGTTTTAGTTAAGTCAGGCAGCATGGTCAGTGCAGGCTTGGAGGGCCGAAGGGCCTGTTCCTGTGCTGTAATTTTCTTTGTTCGTTCTTTGTTTGTTTTATGATACGACTTTTTGCGAGAGAGAGAGAGAGGTTGATAGGTTTTTGGATGGAAATCCTGATTTTAGCCCTAGGCATAACTGCCAGTAATGGAATATTAAACAAGCAGGATGTGGAAGAGGAAGGAATTGGAGGAACACTGCAATCTTGGAGGAGTGCAGACTGGGGCAGTTATAGAGATAGGGAAATGCAAGGGCATAAGTCGTTTTGAAAGAAGGATTTTAAAATTATGGTTTACTGAACTAGGTGCCAGCTTCTACTGATCTCTGTGGAAGAGTAAAAGGGTGGCTCGGGAGTGAATACAAGATCAGGATGGTCATTTGTGTGCAGGAGATACTTTTTAATGAATATTCTTGGTGTTTACAGAGGAGAAAATCATGAGTACAAAATAAATAAGGGAAAGCAGTCGTAAAGTTTTGGGCCACATGCATATGACGAGGGAGGAGGTATTTGTAGTCTTAAAGTGCATTAAAGTGGATAAATCCCCTGAGCCCGATCAAGTGCATCCTCAGATTTTATGGGAGGCTGGGGAAGAAATTGCAGAGGTTCTTGCAGAGATATTTGCTTGATCTTTTTCCACTGGCAAAGTTCCGGAAGACTGGAGGGTGGCTAATGTTGTTCCGTTGTTTAAAAAGCAAAGCCAGGGAATTACAGGCTGGTAAGTCTGACATCAGTAGTTGGTAAGTTACCGGAAGGGATTCTGAGGGATAGGATCTACCAACATTTGAATAGTCAAGGTCTGATTAGGGATAGTCAGCATGGCTTTGTGCATGGGAAGTCATGTCTGATTAATCTTTGAGTTTTTTGGAGAGGTAGCCAGGAGGATGGATGAGAGTAGGGCAGTAGATGTTGTCTCTATGGACTTTAGCATGGCCTTTGACAAGGTCCCGCATGGCAGGCTAATCTTGAAGGTTAGGTTGCATGGGATCCAGGAAGAGCTAGCTAATTGGATTCAAAATTGGCTCGATGGTAGGAAGCAAAGGGTGATGGTCAATGGTTGTTTCTCGCACTGGAGGCCTGTTACTAGTAGTGTGCCTCAAGGGCCATTGTTGGGACCCTTGTTATTCGTTATTTATATCAATGATTTGGATGTGAATGTACAAAGCAAGGTTAGTAAGTCTGCAGATGATACTAAATTAGGAGATATTTGATAACGAAGAAGCTTATCAAAAATTATAGGGGGATCTTGATCATTCAGGGAAGTGGGCCGAGGATCGGCAAGTGGATTTCAATGCAGATAGTTGTGAAGTATTGCATTTTGGAAAGTCAAACCAGGGTAGGACTTGTAGAGTGAATGGTAGGGCCCTGGGGAGTGTTGTGGAACAGAGGAACCGAGGAGTACAAGTACATTTGTTGAAAGCGTCGTCACTGGTAGACAAGGTGGTGAAGAAGGCGTTTAGCACCCAGATCTTCATCAGTCAGGGAACTGAGTACAGGAGTTGGGATATTATGTTACAGTTGTATTAATCGTTAATGAGGTCACACTTGGAATCGTGTGTACAGTATTGGTCACCTTGTTATAGGAAAGATATTGATAAACTGGAAAGAGTGCAGTTTAAGTTTATTTATTAGTGTCACAAGTAGGCTTACATTAACACTGCAATGTAGTTACTGTGAAAATCCCTTAGTCGCCATGCTCCTGTGCCTGTTCAGGTACACTGAGGGAGAATTTAGCATGGACAATGTACCTTTGCAGCATGTCTTTTGGACTGTGGGAGGAAAGCAGGACACTCGGAGGAAACCCACGCAGACATGGTGAAAACGTGCAGATTCTACACAGACAGTGACACAAGCTGGGAATTGAACCCGGGTTCCTGGCACTGTGAGGTAGCAGTGCTAACCACTGTGCCACTGTGCTGAGAAGATTTACAAAGATGTTGTCAGGGCTAGTGGACCTGAGTTATAGGGAGAGGTTGACCAGACTAGGGCTTCATTCCTTGGAACGTAGGAGAATGAGGGGTGACCTTATTAAGGTGTAAAAAATCATAAGGGACATAGATAGGATAAGTGCACATAGTCTTTTTCCAAAGGGAAGGGGGATTGAAAACTAGAGGGCATAGATTTAAGGTGAGAGGGAAAGATTTAAAAAGGACCTAAGGGGCAACATCTTCGTGCAGAGAGTGTTGTGCACAACAACAGGTGTGAGCTATTTTTGCCTGAAGGCACAGCATACTACCAGCAGCCCACATTGTTTTGAAACAGTTGATTGACCATTTTGTTTAACTTGTAAAACTGCTATTTGGCATAATTTTAGTTCGTGTTACTATTCTTGTTACCCAACTAATTTTGTATTCTCTAATTGTGGATATGCATGAGACCAGTTAGGTTCATTTTTCTGTTCTTTTACAAATCTTTCAGTACCTCAGTTATCAGGGAGATTTTGAGAGATGCACAACCTTTAAGGAAACAGTGATTACTTTTATCCTACCACAGCAGCAACATTTTGCCGTGTGCTCTGACTTTGTTGTGGTGGCGAGGCTTATGAATCCTGGCGATCCTGGGAGCTATACCAGTGGGGTTTTGCTCCTGGCAGGTTTAACCATGCTGGGCATATTTCCAGTGAGGGGCCAGACTAACACGCTACCTGGTCCTCTAGGTAGTGGGTTGGGTGTGGAGCCAGCAACTCCACCTCGTAAAATAACATCAAGTTACAGAAACTGCCCAAATTCCACAACAACATTTAGGGACGCAGGAGACAACTCCAGCTGACATGTGAGCAATATGACCGCTTCAGATGAAATCCCAGACAGGGAAGTCAGGAGTTTTCCTGGGCTGAAAAAACAGTATGTCTTGAAGCATGAAGCGCTCGCACCACGTATGAAACATCAAACACAGTGCAAGTTACCAGAGATGCAGCAGTACAACTTGGACATTCTTGGTATCAGTGAGTGTCGACGGACTGATTTAGGATGCAAGGTGACAAGCAATGGCGCAACCATCTTTTCTCAGGTAGGAATGACATGCCTAGAAGGGCATGCCTATAGCAAAGAAAGACCAAGGGATTGATTAAGAAAGGAAACACAGTACAAATGTTAGCTTGCAGGGAACATAAAGACTGACACTAAGAGTTTCTATAGGTATGTGAAGAAAAAGAGGTTGGTGAAGATAAATGTAGGTCCCCTTCAGACAGAAATGGGAGAATATATCAAAAGGGACAAAGAAACGGCTGAGCAATTGAATACATACTTTGGTTCTGTCTTCACAAAAGAGGACACAAATCAAATACCAGAAATGTTGGAGAATGCAAGATTTAGTGAGAGGGAAGAACTGAGGGAGATCAACACTTCGAGAGAAATGGTGCTGGAAAAATTGATGGGACTGAAGGTGGATAAATCCCCAGGGCCTGATAATCTGCATGCCAGAGTACTTAAGGAAGTGGCCCTAGAAATAGTGGACGCATTGGTGGTCATCTTCCAGGATTCTATAGACTCTAGAACAGTCTGTGCAGATTGGAGGGAAGCTAATGTCACTCTAATATTCAAAAAGGGAGGTAGAGAGAAAACAGGGAATTATCGACCAGTAAGCCTAACATCAGTAGTGGGGAAAATTCTCGAATCAATTATCAAGGACTTTATAGCGGATCATTTAGAAAGCAGTGACAGGATCAGACAGAGTCAGCATGGATTTGTGAAGGGAAAATCATGCTTGACAAATCTGTTGGAATTCTTTGAAGATGTAACTAGTAGAGTTGACAAGGGGGAGCCAGTCGATATGGTATATTTGGACTTTCAGAAAGCGTTTGACAAAGTCCCGCATTAGAGATTATCATGCAAGATTAAAGCGCATGAACTTGGGGGAAATGTATTGAGCTGGATAGAAAACTCATTGGCAGATAAGAAACAAAGAGTAGGAATTAATGGGTGCTTTTCAAATGCAGGCAGTAACTAGTAGGGTGCCACAGGAATCAATGCTGGGACCCCAGCTATTCACAATATATATTAATGATTTAGATAAGGGAACAAAATGTAACATCTCAAAGTTTGCAGCTGATACCAAGTTGGGTGGGAGGGTGAACTGTGACAAGGATGCAGAGATCCTTCAGCATGATCTGACCAGGTTGGGTGAGTGGGTAAATTAATGGTAGATGCAGTATAATTTGGATAAATGTGAGGTTCTTCAATTTGGAAGCAAAAACAAGAAGGTAGATTATTACCCGAATGGCTGTAAATTGGGAGAGGGGAGTGTGCAGCGAGACCTGGGTGTCCTTGTGCACCAGTTGCTGAAGGTAAGCATGCAGATGCAGCAGGTGGTAAAGGAGGCAAATGGTATGTTGGCCTTCATTGTGAGAGGTTTCGAGTACAGGAACAATTTGCAATTATACAGGGCCTGGATAAGGCCACATCTAGAGTATTGTGTGCAGTTTTGTTGTCCTTTTCTGAGGAAGGATGTTCTTGCTCTTGAGGGAGTGCAGTGAAGGTTTACCAGGCTGATTCCGGGGATGGTGGGACTGATGTATGAGGAGAGATTGACTAGGTTAGGATTGTTTTCGCTGGAGTTCAAACGAGTGGAGGGAGGATCTCATAGAGAGTCATAAAATTCTAACAGGACTAAACAGGGTAGATGCAGGAAGGATGTTCCTGATGGTGGGGGTATCCAGAAGCAAGGGTCACAGTCTGAGGATACAGGGTACACCATACAGGACGGAAATGAGGAATCATTTCTTTACCCAGAGTGGTGAGCCTGTGGAATTCATTACCACAGGAAGTAGTTGATGCCAAAATATCAAATGTATTCAAGAGGCAGCTAGATATAGCACTTGGGGTGAACAGGATCAATGGTTATGCGGAGAAAACAGGATTAGGCTATTGAAATGGATGATCAGCCATGGTCGTGATGAATGGCAGAGTAGGCTCAAAGGGCCGAGTGGCCTTCTGCTCCTATCTTCTATGTTTCTATTCAGAAAGAATGTTCCCAATGGTGGGGGGGGGGGGGGTCCCGAACCAGGGTTCATAGTTTGAGGATATGGGGTAAACCTTTTAGGACTGAGGAGAGGAGAAATTTCTTCACCCAGAAAGTAGTAGAGTGAAGACAAAATAAAATCTCTCATAGAATGGGAACCCATCAGTTTTCTGGGGTAATCCGATCAAGGTTTGACTCCACCGCTTGACAATTTTGTCCCAGCACAGCACTCATATCAGGAGATGCCGGCGTTGGACTGGGGTAAACACAGTAAGAAGTCTCACAACATCAGGTTAAAGTCTCTAACAGGTTTATTTGGTAGCACAAGCCACAAGCTTTCGGACTGCTGCCCCTTCATCAGGTGAGTGGGAGTTCTGGTCATAAACAGGGCATATAAAGACACAAACTCAATTTGCAAAATAATGGTTGGAATGCGAGTCTTTAAAGGTAATCAAGTCTTAAAGGTACGGACAATGTGAGTACCTTCAAGACTTGATTACCTGTACGCAGAGAGTGGTTGGGGTGTGGAATGGACTGCCTGCAGTGATAGTGGAGTCAGACACTTTAGGAACATTTAAGCGGTTATTGGATAGGCACATGGCGCACACCAGGATGATAGGGAGTGGGATAGCTTGATCTTGGTTTCAGATAAAGCTCGGCGCAACATCGTGGGCCGAAGGGCTTGTTCTGTGCTGTACTGTTCTATGTTTATGAACAGAACTCCCACTCACCTGATGAAGGGGCAGCGTTCCGAAAGCTTGTGGCTTGTACTACCAAATAAACCTGTTGGACTTTAACCTGGTGTTGTGAGACTTCTTACTGTACTCCCCACAACACAGCTCCCAACCTTTTTCCTCTTTCATCTTTAAAACCATTGTGACATGTCTTAACTGTCTTCAAAATATAAAAACGCTTTCACATTCTCTACTAGCCTCATACTTGAGTTAAATAATAAAATTTATCAACCTTTCCACATTTACTTATGACCTTTGCTCAAGTTGTAAATCCTTCTCCATTCCTCACTCTGCCTCCCACCCCATCCCTTTGAAGGTTTGGAGTTTTAGCTGTTTCACTTCTCTCCTGATACAAATTTCTACTTAGACAACATCCAACATGACCCTATTCTCTTAAAATGCCTGATTTTCACACCTCGCCCCATTGGTCTCAATTCCATAGACGTGTGTCTACACACAAGTGCACACACCATAATCCTACTTTACAGATTGTCACAGTTCCCCAGAAATATTAAAAAAGATAACATTTTCACATCACCTGAACTGAACGGTTGCTGTGCTTTTCTGCACTTCAGTAAGGAGCATTCGTTCAAACCTTGACTTCACTTAGCAAAGCAACAACTGTCATCAGTTCTGGTTTTATTTGGGGTATTCTTTGTATAACCGATGCTGAAAGTGAAAGTCATTGGACGTTTTCGTGTAAATCAGCTGTGGGCAGGTGAGGTGTTGATGCTCAATAAACCGATCTTATCAGAATAAAAAGTTAGAATTTGTCAAAGTTGGCATCATATTTCATTATCTGAACACATAAAGACTGCTACCACATGACAAAAACCATTGACCATAATTATTGTGTCATGTTCCAGTATATTACGAACTTTCAGTCAATGCTTTGAAATTTTGAACACAAACTGCTAAATTTGCCCTGGCAAATCATGTGATCTTTAGCAATCCTGAATCTGAAACAAATATAGACATTTAAGATCATCTGGAAATTCATTTATCCCTTCGCCTAAGGATGGATCTTCAACGAAAGAACTATTAGCATTTCAACTAGATTTTCTATTTCACCGTGGACGAAAGAAACATTAAAAGTCAAATGTGTTCAATGAAAGGGAATAGATTCCATTGTGGTATAATAGTCCCTCATTCAAACCGAACTGGGTGAATTTCAAGGTGTCAAAAGACAACACAGGATATGTAATGAACAGCACGCACTTTCTTTTTAGGCGAAAAGCCTTTGAATTTTCATGTCTCAACCTGGCGAGGAAGTGATTTTTGTTGCCTGCTTTTAAAATATTAGCAGAAAGCCATTGAACCAGCTGTGAGTCATGTAAGTAGCCAAGGTAATAAACAGCAATACCTTGAAAATGGGATTACGCTCACCCCAAACTGTTCCAATTTCAAGTTACCTGAGAATCAACCTCCTGAAAATTTGACTGCCAAGAATCCTCACCGCAGTCACAGAATTGTTACTGAACAGAAAGGAAGTAATTTGGCCCATTGTGTATGCACCAGCTCTCTGAGTGAGCCATTCAGCTAGTGACATTTCCCCACCTTCTCCCCATAACCCTGCACATCCTTCTTTTCAGAGAACAGTTTAATTTCCTTCTCCTGAATTCCTTGATTAATCCTTCCTCCACTACACTTGGGCAGTGCATTCCAAACCTTACACTCACTGTGTGAAAACATTTTTCCTCCTGCCACGTTTGCTACTTTTGGCAATTGCTTTAAGTTACTTTAAATTTTTATTTCCCTTTCTATCCCTAATTTCATCTTTCGTATAGAAATTTCCATCTCTATTTGGATTCTAGTTAACATAATTTTGTTAGTTCCTGGTTCTAGGATTGTTTCCTCTGTTTTAGGCTCATTATCAAAATGATAGATTAGGATTTGGCTAATTTTGACTTTAGTTGACAAGTCTTATCTGCTTCACCATAGAGTTCTTCAATATTTAATCATTTGTGTAGTGCAAGTAATTTCCCCTTTATCAATAAAGTTTCTTGGTTTAAAAAAAAGTGACTATTTTAAATACTTAGTACAGTGTATCTACAAGAAAGCCAACTGATTTGTTTTCACTTTGTTTTATCAGTTCAACTATTCAATTTTACCTCGAATTTTATTGTTGTCATAGAGGTTTACAGCATGGAAACAGGCCCTTCGGCCCAACTAGTCCATTCCGCCCTTTTTTAAAAAAACCCTTAAACTAATCCCAAGTGCCCACATTTGGCCCATATCCCTCTATACCCATCGTACCCATGTAACTATCTAAATGCTTTTTAAAAGACAAAATTGTACCCGCCTCCACTACTACCTCTGGCAGCTTGTTCCAGACACTCACTACCCTCTGTGTGAAAAAATTGCCCGTCTGGACACTTTTGTATCTCTCCCCTCTCACCTTAAACCCATGCCCTCTAATTTTAGACTCCCCTTTGGGTGGAGATATTGGGATAGATTAGGATTTGGCTAATTTTCTCTTTGGGAAGAGATTTGGGAATATCTAGCTGATCTACACCCCTCACTATTTTATAGACCTCTATAAGATCACCCTTCAGCCTTCTACGCTCCAGATAAAAAAGTCCCAGTCTATCCAGCCTCTCCTTATAACTCAATTCATCAAGTCCCAGTAGCATCCTAGTAAATTTTTTCTGCACTCTTTCTAGTTTAATAATATCCTTTCTATAATAGGATGACCCTATGGTTTCAAATGTGGACTCAATTCCCTAATTTGTTATGGATGGGGGAGATGATAGGTAATTTTTGCTCTTTTCTTACTTTTAGAGAGAGTGTATTAAAACTTTTGAGTGGTGTGACTTTTACTAATAGACATAAAGCAAACTTTCAAGTTTAAATCAGAAGAAATATTAGGGTTATTTGCAGAAAAACATTCACTCTCTCGTGCACACACACACACAAACAGGTAGAGATGGATTCTAGCCGACAAAGCCTATCGATAGCTTATTAACATGAAGGCAAGCATTTGGTTAAATAATCCTTTCAGATACACATGTCACAGACCTGGGTGGATGTTCTGTCTTGGCTCTTTGTAGAAGAATGGAGGTTGCAAGTTTCTGGATTTCTGTAGAGGCAAATCTTTGCAGGTGAAAATGAATTCGTTCCCCTGGCACTGCCGGGATTGTTGAAGAGCTTTCTGTTTTGATTGGTGGAGCAGTCTCTTTGATGGTTAAGATTTGCGGCACGGTAGCACAGTGGTTAGCACTGCTGCTTCACAGCTCCAGGGTCCCGGGTTCGATTCCCGGCTCGGGTCACTGTCTGTGTGGAGTTTGCACATTCTCCTTGTGTCTGCGTGGGTTTCCTCCGGGTGCTCCGGTTTCCTCCCACAGTCCAAAGATGTGCGGGTTAGGTTGATTGGCCAGGTTAAAAATTGCCCCTTAGAGTCCTGAGATGCGTAGGTTAGAGGGATTAGCGGGTAAATATGTGGGGGTAGGGCCTGGGTGGGATTGTGGTCGGTGCAGACTCGATGGGCCGAATGGCCTCCTTCTGCACTGTAAGGTTTCTATGATTTCTATCTGAAAGTCAGTTTCAGTTTTGATCATGTGACCAATACTAATATCGTCCACATGAACTATTGAAAATCAGAAGCTATTAATATGAAACATGGCCTGAATGGTGGCTGTTCACATGTGCTTCAAACCTGTGATGCAGGTTTTCTCTGTAGCTCTCTGTAAATGTCGAGCTCGCTGACACTGCATGGGGGATGGGAGGGGAGGGTCTATTAATTTAGAGTGTCGGTAAATACCCAGTCAATAGGAAGTGTAAATATACAAGTTTCATGATTTGACCATCCTTTAAAGTGAGGGTAGTTAATCTATGTTCATCTACATTTTAAAAACTTTCTGGAAGCATATTCAGAAGTGAGTTTTTGCAGAATCCTTTTTGCAGAAATCACAGAAGGTCATCAGGCCTTTGGCCATCTTTGATGCATATCGAAAAGCAATGCACCAGTTATAACCGTGCACGATTGAATCTGAGTTGATCCATGGTTTTCACGTGCGGCTGCCCAGGCAGGATGGAGGCCACTGTTTTGCAGATAGTGAGCAGTTGACCTCGGTTCATTAAAAATTGGCTGAATCCGGCTGGCGGGCCCTATTGTTCGCCATTGAATTGAAAGACAGTTGGTGCTGATTGCTGACTTATCAGCTGCTAGTGGTTGGTAACATTAATCCTAGGTTGCCTCCTGGTTGAGCGTTATGAACCATAATATTGTTCCCACTTCACGGTGAAATGTTGTGCTTCATCATATCATTGTCATGTGTGATTGTGAAGATCCAGTGAAGGCACTCAGTTTCAAGCTAATTGGGGGAAAATTGAATTAAGTCAACATAACTATTGCATAAATATATGAATTCCTGATCACCCAGGAGACCCACCCTAAATGAAGAAGGCTTTAAGTTGACAAAAATGATGTGCAGAATTGTAACCACACTTTGAAAGAGACAGTAGTTGTCTTAGACTTCATACTTTTATTGTAAAAACAGAAATTAAATAATGTAAGACTCAGCTGAAAGAAATACATTTGAACAAAATCAAGCACAAGTAAAATAAACACTTTAGGCCCTATTTTACCATTTTGATTCTAAGATCTGGGCGGGCTTGAAACTCTGAGTGTTTCAGAACCGACTTTTAGATCCATTTTCAGGCGCCCCCATACGCACTCTGCCTGCAAAAATATCAGCGATTCTGAATTGCACTGCACAAGCCTGAGGACGGGGCTTAACGCACCCGAAACCCTGCAGCTCCAATCGGCATCTCCAACTGCGCATGCACAGAATAAAAATGATAGAATGCCGCTCCCCTGCCACATTCCTCCCGGGTCAGATAATGCCTCCCCCTGACCCCACAGACATTGCCCCACCCCCTCAACATTACTGACCCCCTTATCCCCCCACCCCCCTGCCATCCAGACCGATCACAGCCCCCTCCTCCCCCCCGAACTCAGGCAGAGTGGCAGCGGAACCCCCTTTTTCCCCCCCCCCACCCCCAACTGATCTCAGGCAAAGTGGCAGCAGACCCCCCCCCCCCCCCCCCCACCGATCTCAGGCAGAGTGGCAATGGAACCCCCTTCCCTCCACTCCACTGATCCCAGGCAGAGAGATCCACACCCCCTCCCCCCCGCCCCCTCCACCCTACCGATATCAGGCAGAGTGACCCCCACCCCGGATCCTCCTGCACAAGGCCCCATCTCCTCCGGACTCCAATGGCTGTATGACACCTCCCTCCCTCTCTCTCCCCTGTCCTCAATCATGGAGTGGCGATGCCGGCGTTGGACTGGGGTGAACACAGTCAGAAGTTTAACAACACCAGGTTAAAGTCCAACAGGTTTATTTGGTAGCAAAAGCCACCTTTTGCTTTGGCCTTTGCTACCAAATAAACCTGTTGGACTTTAACCTGGTGTTGTTAAACTTCTTACTCAATCATGGAGGCACTGATTCACCACCACCACGCACCCCCTCTCCCTGCCATCAGCACACCTGCAAGTGCTCACTTGCCTTCCCCTTAACACTAACAAGCAAACTGCATGGAACTTGCTGGAATGCTCTGCCATTTGCTTGCAAATTGCATTTAAATGGCCGTTGCACCTGTTTCGGGCACAGTCCCGATCATGTCCATTTTTGGGCCTTGGTAAAGGGAGAGCCGGTACGGATTGCGCTACTCGCCTCACACCAGACTTTACCAAGTTTTTGTGCCCAAAAACAGGCGCAACTTGATAGTAAAATCGGGCCCTTTATCTACAAAATGAAATTGTATTAAATGCTCATAGAATGCATCAGCTTGTTCAGATTCTGATTTCACTTTTTGCTGAAGTGTCTCAATGTCCCAAGTGCTAGCAGGCTGCAATTTTAGAATTTTGTCTGCTGGCCATGGACTGGGGCTCTCAACTACTCTCAAGATCTCAGCCCCACCCAGCAATGAAACCTCTAAGGGAAGTAAGGACGCAGTTATTATACATCCAAAAAAATCTAGGCAGAAGTAACATATTCTCTAAAGGTTCACATGTGGGCAAAGGTGGCACAGTGGTAAGCACTGCTGCTTCACTGCACAGGCACCCGGGTTCAATTCTGGCCTTGCGTGACTGTGTGGAGTTTGCATGTTTTCTGGTGCTCTGGTTTCCTCCCATAGTCCAAAGATGTGTAGGTTAGGTGGATTGGCCATCCTAAACTCACCCTTAGTATCAGGGGTATTAGCAGTGTAAATATGTGGGGTTACAGGAATAGGGCCTGGGTGGGATTGTTGTCAGTGTAGGCTTGGTGGTCTGAATAGCCTCCTCCTGCACTGTAGGGGTTCTATGATTTCTATTATTGCAGTCAGTGCTGTCATATTGTATCGACAGTTAAACCCCTGATGATGAGAATCATTTAACTTTGCCATCAATTGGGTTGGTCTGCAGCTGTGTTTTTCCAGATTAGAACATAGAACAGTACAGCACAGAACAGGCCCTTCGGCCCACGATGTTGTGCCGAGCTTTATCTGAAACCAAGATCAAGCTATCCCACTCCCCATCATCCTGGTGTGCTCCATGTGCATATCCATAACCGCTTAAATGTTCCTAAAGTGTCTGACTCCACTATCACTATCCACTATCATTCCACACCCCAACCACTCTCTGCGTAAAGAACCTACCTCTGATATCCTTCCTATATCTCCCACCATGAACCCTATAGTTATGCCCCCTTGTAAATAGCTCCATCCACCCGAGGAAATAGTCTTTGAACGTTCACTCTATCTATCCCCCTCATCATTTTATAAACCTCTATTAAGTCTCCCCTCAACCTCCTCCGCTCCAGAGAGAACAGCCCTAGCTCCCTCAACCTTTCCTCATAAGACCTACCCTCCAAACCAGGCAACATCCTGGTAAATCTCCTTTGCACTCTTTCCAGCGCTTCCACATCCTTCTTATAATGAGGTGACCAGAACTGCACACAATATTCCAAATGTGGTCTCACCAAGGTCCTGTACAGTTGCAGCATAACCCCACGGCTCTTAAACTCCAACCCCCTGTTAATAAAAGCTAACACACTATAGGCCTTCTTCACAGCTCGATCCACTTGAGTGGCAACCTTCAGAGATCTGTGGATATGGACCCCAAGATCTCTCTGTTCCTCCACAGTCTTCAGAACCCTACCTTTGACTCTGTAATCCACAAATTAAATTTGTCCTACCAAAATGAATCACCTCACATTTATCAGGGTTAAACTCCATCTGCCATTTTTCAGCCCAGCTTTGCGTCCTATCTATGTCTCTTTGCAGTCTACAACAGCCCTCCACCTCATCCACTGCTCCACCAATCTTGGTGTCATTAGCAAATTTACTGATCCACCCTTCAGCCCCCTCCTCTAAGTCATTAATAAAAATCACAAAGAGCAGAGGACCAAGCACTGATCCCTGTGGCACTCCGCTAGCAACCTGCCTCCAATCCGAAAATTTTCCATCCACCGCCACCCTCTGTCTTCGATCAGATAGCCAGTTACCTATCCAGTCAGCCAACTTTCCCTCTATCCCACACCTCCTTACTTTCATCATAAGCCAACCATGGGGGACCTTATCAAACGCCTTACTAAAATCCATGTAGTTGACATCAGCTGCCCTACCTTCATCAACACACTTTGTTACCTCCTCAAAAAATTCTATCAAATTTGTGAGGCACGACTTGCCCTTCACAAATCCGTGCTGACTATCCCGGATTAATCCACATCTTTCTAAATGGTCGTAAATCCCATCCCTAAGGACCTTTTCCATCAATTTACCAACCACCGAAGTAAGACTAACCGGCTGTAATTACCTGGGTCATTTCTATTCCCTTTCTTAAACAGAGGAACAACATTTGCCACTCTCCAGTCCTCTGGCACTATCCCCGAAAGGCTCCAAAAGCTTGTGTGGCTTTTGCTACCAAATAAACCTGTTGGACTTTAACCTGGTGTTGTTAAACTTCTTACTGTGTTTACCCCAGTCCAACGCTGGCATCTCCACATCATGACTATCCCTGTGGACAGTGAGGACCCAAAGATCAAAGCCAAAGGCTCTGCAATCTCATCCCTTGCCTCCCAAAGAATCCTAGGAAATATTTCATCAGGCCCAGGGGACTTATCGACCTTCAGTTTACTCAAAACTGCTAGTACATCTTCCCTCTGAACATCTACTTCCTCCAGCCTATTAGCCTGTAACACCTTCTCTTCCTCAAAAACATGGCCCCTCTCCTTGGTGAACACTGAAGAAAAGTATTCATTCATCACCTCCTATCTCTACTGAGATTCCAATATACTCACTTTTTAAAGTCAGTTTGTAAAGAGTCCACATCAGACAGAGTCTGGGCACGAGAGATCTCAATGACTTTGAGCAGCTGCCCTTGTACCTGCTCATAAGAGTGGGCTACATTTGGACTAAATGTTAAACTGGAAAATCTGTGGCTGTATCACGTGGGACATTTTAACTGTCCTGTCTTCTTGCTTCCATCAGCTGTTAGTTTAAAATTCTTTCTCCCTGCTATTGTTTTGCATCTCTGTAAAAGTAACATTATTGTGTTTTTAGGTCCAATAAAAATGAATGGTAAACAGATTGTGAGAGCCCTACACGACAACGTTCTGCTACCGTGTACAATTATCACCAACAAACCTATCTCGCAATTTATGTGGAAACTAATGCGTGGTCAACAAGAACTGAACATCTTTACAGCTGATTTCAGAAATGGAAAACACCAACATTTTGATGAAAAGTTTGATGGAAGAATTACTTATGTTGGACAAGATCACAAAAATGCATCAATTTATTTTAAAAATCTTACATTACAAGATGAGGGAATATACAGATGCATTTTCACATTATTCCCTGATGGGCCTTTTGAAGAAGAAATCCAACTAACCTTAACAGGTATGGAAAGTTGATTTTAGTATTAATACGGTTACTTTTGTCTCCATGATGGAAGATGCTACTAACTTGAGCACAAATCTGTGCAGACACTCCAATGCAGTACGGAGGGAATGCTGCATTATTAAGTTTTAAGTTTATTTATTAGTCACAAGTAAGGTTTACACTGCAACAAAAAGTTACTGTGAAATTCCCCTAGTCGCCACAGTCTGGCGCCTGTTCAGGTCAAGGCACCTAACCAGCATGTCTTTCAGAATGTGGGAGGAAACTGGATCACCCGGAGGAGACCCACGTAGACCACGGGGAGAACGTGCAATGACAGTGACCCAAGCCGGGAATCGAACCTGGGTCCCTGGCGCTGTAAAGCAGCAGTGCTACTGTGCTGCCCCTGGAACAGAGGTGCTGTCTATTGGATAGGATTTAAACTGCCCCCTCAGATGGACCTAAAAGATTTTATAGCACTGTTTCAAAGCAGAATGTGAGTTCTCTTCGGTGTCTTGACTAATATTTATCCATCGAGTAACATCATGAAAAAATATTATCTGTTCATTATCTTCACTAATTCATTCCTACATTTCTGACCTTACAGTTTTTGGTTCAAAAGTATTTAATTACCTGAAAACGTTTTGCAACATCTTCAGGATGTGATAAAAATGCAAATGTTTCTCTAATTAAAGAAACATTCCAGCCTTTATTACAAATGGAGCAATACACAAGCACGGAACTTCACTTACATGAAGTGCACATCAAAACCCTGGCATCTTGCGGAGTTAAATGAATGGCTGAAGCCTCTGTTGCGTTTGTTCTTGAATTTTTGATACGTATTGGTAATGCCCATCATTTGTATAAAATGCTATGCTTTGCCGGGGGCTGATCTATAAAAACTTTTAGATGAATACACAAATTTGCTTATGATAGTATTTATTCAGAAGCAAACCACACGCAACTTGACGTCAAGTTTGTTTATATGCAGATTTCTTGTGGACATAATTTACTGAATATTCAAATTGTTAAATTGGAAATCTATATTGAAATGTAATGAAGAAATAAGTTCAAAGAACAATCACATTTCTTTGGAAATTTGTACTCGACTGTAGTTCCAAGGGGAGCAAATTACAGATCAGGCAGTCAATGGCACTCTGGAGCCCTAGTCAGGAAAATGTAGGCCCAAAACCCCTTTCTTTCCATAGATTGATGGAAGCTTTAGGAGTCCAAGACTGGGATTTCTTGATCAATTCTTTGAATGCGTACCATACCTCACAGGGAACATTCAGTTGAAGAACCAGCCTCACAGAATCAAATGCAGACAATCCTGTGAATCCTGTAAAATCCTGTGAATCAGAGAAAACTGGAGTACGGAGGGAACCACCTTTGCAGCAATCATAGAGGTCTACAGCACAGAAAAAGGGCCTTTGGTTCATCACGTCTGTGTCGGACAAAGACAAACAACCTAACTATTCTAGTCCCATTTTCCAGCACTTGGTTCATAGCCTTGTATGCCTTGGCATCAGAAGTGCACATCTAAATATTCCTTAAATGTTATGAGGGTCTCTGCCTCCACCATCCTTTCAGGCCATGAGTTCCAGATTCCCACCATCCTTTGGATGAAAAAGTTTTTCCTCAAATTCCCACTAAACTTCCTGCCCCTTACCTTAACTCTATGCCCCCTAGTCACTACCAAGGGGAAATATTTATTGCTGTTTACTCTATCTATGTCTTACTATCCAATTTCTCTTCATAACTAAGGCGCTGCAACCCAGGCAACATAAATCACCTCTGCACCCTTTTGAATGCTATCACATCCCTTCTGTAATGTGGATTCCAGAACTGAACACAAAATACTCGAGCTGTGAAGTGCCCAACATTTTATATAGTTCCAGCATAACCTCCCTGCTTTTAAACTCTATGCCTTCTTAACCAATTTATCCACCTGTCATGCTACCTTAAGGGACTGGTGTACATGCACACCAGGGCTCCTCTGATCCTCGGTTCTTCCCAGGGTCCTGCCATTCATCGTGTACTCCCTTGTCTTGTTTGTCCTGACCAAGTGCATCACCTCATACTTATTGAATTGAATTTCTTTTGCCTCTGATCAGCCATCTGTATCCTCCTGTAATCGAAAGCTGTCCTCCTCACTATTTGCCATCGTAACAATTTTCGTTTCATCCACCATCTATCATAGCAGCAGAGACTAAGTCGGTTAGGATTGTTTTCATTCGAGTTTGGAAGAGAGAGGGGATCTCTTAACTTTTAAAATTCTAACGGGGTTAGACAGGGTAGATTCAGAAAGAATGTTCCCAATGGTGCGGCTGTCCAGAATTAGGGGTCATATTTGAGGATAAGCGGTATACCTTTTAGCACTGAGGTGAGGAGAAATTTCTTCACTCAGAGAGTGATGAATGTGTGGAATTCACTACCACAGAAAGTAGTTGAGGCCAACACGTTGTGTGATTTCAAGAAGAAATTAGATTTAGCTCTCGGGGATAAAGGGATATTTTAGCCCCAAGGATATGGTAGGAAGGCAAGATTAGGATATTGATTTAGATGATCAGCCATGATCAAAATGAATGGCGGAACAGGCTTGAAGGGCTGATTGGTCTACTCTTGCTTCCGGTTCGGTCCCTGTGGGAACCCACAGGACACAGTCTTGTGGTCTGAAAAACATCCCTCGACCATCACCCTCTGCTTCTTGCCACTCGATCAATACTGTATCAAATTTACCAAATTTCCCCTTCGATCCCATGGGCATCAGTCTCCCATGGGGGGACTTTATCAAAAATCTTGCTGAAGTCCAAGAAAACTATGTCAAATACATTGCCCTCATTGGCATACCTGGTTATCTCTTTGAAAAATTCAATCCAGCTGGTCAGACATGACCTCCCCTGAACAAAACCATGTTGATGGTTGATGGGGCGGCACGGTAGCATGGTGGTTAGCACTGCTGCTTCACAGCTCCAGGGACCTGGGTCCGATTCCCGGCTCGGGTCATTGTGCGGAGTTTGCACAGTCTCCCCGTGTCTGCGTGGGTTTCCTCCGGGTGCTCCGGTTTCCTCCCACAGTCCAAAGATGTGCGGGTTTGGTTGATTGGCCAAGCTAAATTGCCCCTTAGTGTCCTGGGATGCGTAGATTAGAGGGATTAGTGGGTTAATGTGAGGGTTAGAGGGATTAGCAGGTAAATATGTAGGGATACAGGGATAGGGCCCGTGTGGGATTGTTGTCGGTGCAGACTCGATGAGCCGAATGGCCTCTTTCTGCACTGTAGGGTTTTGATGGATGGTCTCTCCAAACGCAGACTAATTCTGTTTCTCAGAATTGTGTAGTGATTAGCACTGCTGTCTCAAAGCACCAGCGACCGGGGTTTGTTTCCGACTTTTCAGACTGTGTGGAATTTGCATGTTCTCCCAGTTCAAAGATATGCAAGTTAGGTGGATTAGCCATGCTCAAAGAGCTGAATGGCCTCCTCTAAGAACATAAGAACTAGGATTAGGCCATCTGGCCCTTCGAGCCTGTTCCGCCATTCAATAAGATCATGGCTGATCTTTTCATGGACTCTTAATTCCTTTACTGTTCAAAAATTTACCTATCCTTGCCTTAAAAACATTCAATGAGGTAGTCTCAACCGCTTCACTGGGCAGGGAATTCCACAGATTCACAATCCTTTGTGTGAAGAAGTTCCTCCTTAACTCAGTCCCAAGATTAGGGTCAGTCAAGGGTAAGATTAGGGCCAGTCAAGGACAGTAGTAGGAAGTTGTGCGTGGAGCGTGAAGAGATAGGAGAGGCGCTAAATGAATATTTTTCATCAGTATTTACGCAGGAAAAAGACAATGTTGTCGAGGAGAATACTGAAATACAGGCTATTAGACTAGACGGGATTGAGGTTAATAAGGAGGAGGTGTTAGCAATTCTGGAAAGTATGAAAATAGATAAATCCCCTGGGTCGGATGGGATTTATCCTAGGATTCTCTGGGAGGCTAGGGAGGAGGTTGCAAAACCTTTGGCTTTGATCTTTATGTCGTCATTGTCTACAGGAATAGTGCCAGAAGACTGGGGGATAGCAAATGTTGTCCCCTTGTTCAAGAAGGGGAGTAGAGACAACCCTGGTAATTATAGACCAGTGAGCCTTATTTCTGTTGTGGGCAAGGTTCTGGAAAGGATTATAAGAGATAGGATTTATAATCATCTGGAAAGGAATAATTTGATTAGAGATGGTCAACACGGTTTTGTGAAGGGTAGGTCGTGCCTCTCAAACCTTATTGAGTTCTTTGAGAAGGTGACCAAAGAGGTGGATGAGGGTAAAGCAGTTGATGTGTATATGGATTTCAGTAAAGCATTTGATAAGGTTCCCCATGGTAGGCTATTGCAGAACATACAGATTGGATTGGGGGTGATTTGGCGGTTTGGATCAGGAATTGGCTAGCTGTAAGAAGACAGAGGGTGGTGGTTGATGGGAAATGTCCATCCTGGAGTTCAGTTACTAGTGGTGTACCGCAAGGATCTGTTTTGGGGCCACTGCTGTTTGTCATTTTTATAATGACCTGGATGAGGGCGTAGAAGGATGGGTTAGTAAATTTGCAGATGACACTAAAGTCGGTGGAGTTGTGGACAGTGCGGAAGGTTGTTGCAGGTTACAGAGGGACATGGATAAGCTGCAGAGCTGGGCTGAGAGGTGGCAAATGGAGTTCAATGCGGAAAAGTGTGAGGTGATTCACTTTGGAAGGAGTAACAGGATTACAGAGTACTGGGCTAATGGTAAGATACTTGGTAGTGTGGATGAGCAGAGAGATCTTGGTGTCCATGTGCATAGATCCCTGAAAGTTGGCACCCAGGTTGATAGGGTTGTTAAGAAGGCATACGGTGTGTTAGCTTTTATTGGTAGAGGGATTGAGTTTCGGAGCCAGGAGGTCATGTTGCAGCTATACAAAACTCTGGTGCGGCCGCACTTGGAGTATTGCGTACAGTTCTGGTCGCCGCATTATAGGAAAGATGTGGAAGCATTGGAAAGGGTGCAGAGGAGATTTACCAGGATGTTGCCTGGTATGGTGGGAAGGTCTTATGAGGAAAGGCTGAGGGACTTGAGGTTGTTTTCGTTAGAGTGAAGAAGGTTAAGAGGTGACTTAATAGAGGCATACAAGATGATCAGAGGGTTAGACAGGGTGGATAGTGAGAGCCTTTTTCCTCGGATGGTGATGGCGAGCATGAGGGGACATAGCTTTAAATTGAGGGGTGAGAGATATCGGACAGATGTTAGAGGTAGGTTCTTTACTCAGAGAGTAGTAAGGGCATGGAATGCCCTGCCTGCAACAGTAGTGGACTCGTCAACATTAAAGACGTTTAAATGGTCATTGGATAAACATGTGGATGATATTGGAATAGTGTCAGTTAGATGGGCTTTAGATTGGTTTCACTGGTCGGCGCAACATCGAGGGCCGAAGGGCCTGTACTGCGCTGTAATGTTCTATGTTCTATAGCCCTCGTCTACTCAGTCTCTCCTCATAAGCCAACTCTGGAATCAACCTAGTAAATCTCTTCTGCACCCCCTCCAATGCCAGTGTATCCTTTCTCAAGTCGGGAGACCAAAACTGTACACAGTACTCCAGATGTGGCCTCGCCAGCACCTTATACAGTTGCAACATAACCTCACTGTTTTTAAACTCCATCCCTCTCGCAATGAAGGACAAAATTCTATTTGCCTTCTTAATTACCTGCAAACCAACTTCTTGTGATTCTTGCATAAGGACACCCAGGTCCCTCTGCACAACAGCATGCTGCAATTTTTTACCTTTAAATAATAGTCCATTTTGCTGTTATTCCTATCAAAATGGATGACCTCACATTTACCAACATTGTACTCCATCTGCCAGACCCTCGCCCACTCACTTAGACTATCTATATCCCTTTGCAGACTTTCAGTGTCCTCTGCACACTTTGCTCTTCCACCCATCTTAGTGTCATTTGCGAATTTTGACACACTACACTTGGTCCCCAACTCCAAATCATCTATGTAAATCGTAAACAATTGTGGTCCCAACACTGATCCCTGAGGCACACCACTAGTCACTGATCGCCAACCAGAAAAACACCCATTTACCCCCACTCTTTGCTTTCTGTTAGTTAACCAATCCTCTATCCATGCTAATACATTACCCGTAACACTGTGCACCTTTATCTTATGCAGCAGTCTTTGGTGCGGCACCTTGTCAAATGCCTTCTGGAAATCCAGATACACCACATCCACAATCATAAAATCCCGACAGTGCAGAAGGAGGCCATTTGGTTCATCAAGTCTGCACTGGCAACAATCCCACCTCGGCCCTATTCCCTTAAATCCACATATTTACTCTGCCAACCCCGTACACTATGGTGCAATTTACCACGGCCAATCAACCTAACCCCCATGTCTTTGGACTGTGGGAGGAAATTGGAGCACACGGAGGAAACGCACGCAGACATGAGGCGAACGTGCAAACTCCACACAGGCAGTCACCCAGGTCCCTAGCACTGTGAGGCAGCAGTGCTAACCACTGTGCCATCTTTTCTATTCTATAGTTTCCCTACCAGGTTAGACTCACTGGCCTGTAGTTTCCTGGTTTATCTCTTCCTCCCTTCTTGAATAATGGCATCACATTGACTCTCCTCCAGTCTTAGGGCATCTCTCCCATGGCCGGAGAGGAATTTAAAATTATTGCACGCACCCCTGCTATTTCCTCCAACATTTTCACTCAAAAGCCTGGGATACATTTCATCTGGCCCTTGAGATTTATCTGCTTTTAAGCCTGCCAGGCCATTCAGAACCTCCCCTCTGTCTAAATTAATTTCATTCATTGTATCACAGTCCTTCTCCATGGTTTCAATAGCCATATCATCTCTCTCACCAGTGAACAATGACATACAATATTCATTTAGGATTCTACCTACATCCTCCGGCTCCACACACAAATTAACACTGTGGTTCTTAATGGGCCCTATTCTTTCCCTAGTTATCCTTATACCAGAAATATACTAGTAAAACAACTTAGGATTTTCATAGAATCCCTACAGCACAGAAGGAGGCCATTTGGCCCATCGAGTCTGCATCGACCACAATCCCACCCAGGCTCTATCCTCATATCCATGCATTTACCCTAGCTAGACCGCCTGACACTAGGGCAATTTAGCACGGCCAATCCACCTAACCCACACATTCTATCTGCCAGTATCCTTTCATGTTTCCATTTTGCTCTCCTAATTGACTTTTTAAGTTCCCTCTTGCACATTCTATACTCATCCAGGGATTCTGCTGTTTTGTGTCCTCGAGTTTGCCATAAGCCTCCCTTTTTCCATAGAATTCCTACATTGCAGAAGAAAGCCATTCGGCTCATCAAGTCTCCACTCCAAAAGAGTATCTTACCCAGACTCACCCCCTTGCTATATCCCTGTAACCCTGTGCATTTATCATAATCTACCTAGCCTACACATCTTTAGACACGAAGGAGCAATTCAGCATGGCTAATCCACATAACCTGCACATCTTTGGACTGTGGGAAGAAACCAAAGCTCCCAAAGGAAACCCATGCAGACACAGGGAGAACATGCAACCTCCACGCAGATTGTCACCCAACGCCGGAATTGAACCCAGGTTCCTGGTGCTGTGAGGTTGCAGTGCTAACCAATACTGTATATCCCTCGATATCCAGGATTCACTGGATTTGCTGGCCTCACCGTTTTTCTTCATTGCAACATGTTGGGCCTGTACTTTCCCTATATCCTTCATGAGTGCATCTCACTATTCCGTCTTCCGTCACAGATATACCTATAAGTGTCTGCTCCTCGTCCACTCTGGCCAACTCTTATTAAAATCAGTCTTGCTCCAATTTAGAACGTTGATTTCAGGCCCATCCTTGTTCTTTTCTATAACAATCTTGAATCTAACGCAGTTATGGTCGCTGTCTGCAAAATCTCCCTCACCTCAACCACTTGCCCGGTTGCGTTACCTAAAATTAAGTCAAGGACAGCCCCCTTTCTTGTAGGAACTTCTATGTACTGGCATAAAAAGTTCTCTTGGACACATTTTAGGAATTCCAGTCCCTGTAAATCTTTCACACCAAGACTACCCCAGTTAATGTTAGGGAAGTTGAAATCCCCCACTATTGCTACTCAATTACTTTTACACTTCTCTGACTGTTAGAAGCCTATAGAACACTCCAAGCAACATGCAGCCATGTGTAGCTGGCAGTAAAAAAGGCAAATGGTATGTTGGCCTTCATAGTGAGAGGATTTGCGTACAGAGCAAGCAGTCTTAATGCAATTGTACCGAGCCTTGGTGAGGCCACACCTGGAATACCATGTGCAGGTTTGGTCTCCTTATTTGAGAAAGGATGTTCTTACTCCAGAGGGAGTGCAGAGAAGGTTTACCAGACTGATTCCTGGGATGGCGGGACTGAGGAATGAGGAGAGATTGAGTGGGTTAGGATTGTATTCGCTGGAGTTCAGAAGAATGAGAGGGGATCTCAAAGAAACCTATAAAATTGTAACAGGACTAGACAAGGTCAATGCAAGAAGGATGTTCCCAATGGTGGGGGGATGTCCAGAACCAGGGTCAAAGTCTGAGAATATAGGGTAGACCGCTTAGGACAGAGGTGAGGAGAAATTCCTTCACGCAGAGAGTGGTCAGCCTATGTAATTCACTTCCACAGAAAGTAGGTGAAGCCAAAATGTTGAGGGTGGTGATCTATTTGATTTGATTTATTATTGCCACATGTATTAACATACAGTGAAAACTGTTGTTTCTTGTGCGCCAAACAGGCAAAGCATACAGTTCATAGAGAAGGAAACGGGAGAGCGCAGAATATAGTGTTACAGTCATGGGTAAGGTGTAGAGAAAGATCAACTTAATGCAAGGTAAGTCCATTCAGAAGTCTGATGGCAGCAGCTGTTCTTGAGTCGGTTGGTACATGATCTCAGACTTTTGTATCTTTTTCCCGACGGAAGAAGGTGGAAGAGAGAATGTCCGGGGTGCGTAGAGTCCTTAATTATGCTGGCTACTTTGCCAAGGCAGTGGGAAGTGTAGACAGAGTCAATGGATGGGAGGCTAGTTTATGTGATGGATTGGGCTACATTCACGACATTTTGAAGTTTCTTGCAGTCTTGGACAGAGCAGGAGCTATTCCAAGCTGTGATACAACCAGAAAGAATGCTTTCTATGGTGCATCTGTCAATGTTGGTGAGAGTTGTAGCTGATATGCCAAACTTTCTTTGTCTGAGAAAGTAGAGATGTTGGAGGGCTTTCTTAACTATAGTGTCGGCGTGGGGGGATCAGGGCAGGGTGTTGGTGCTCTGAACTCCTAAAAATTTGAAGCTCTTGACCCTTTCTACTTCATCCCATTGATGTAGACAGGGACATATTCTCCACTGTGCTTCCTGAAGTCGATGACAATCTTCTTTATTTTGTTGACACTGAGGGAAAGATTATTGTTGCCGCACCAGTTCACCAGATTCTCTATCTCATTCCTATACTCTGTCTCGTCATTGTTTGAGATCTGACCCACTATGGTGGTGTCGTCAGCAAACTTGAAAATCGAGTTGGAGGGAAATTTGGCCATGCAATCATAGGTGTATAAGGGGTATAGTAGGGGGCTGAGAACACAACCTTGTGGGGTACTGGTGTTGAGGATGATCGTGGAGGAGGTGTTGTTGCGTATCCTTACTGAATGTGATCTGTGGGTTAAGAAGTTCAGGATCCAGTTGCAGAGAGAAGAACCGAGGCCCAGGCCATGGAGTTTGGAGATGAGTTTCGTCGGAATAATGGTGTTGAAGGCTGACTGTAGTCAATAAATAGGAGTCTGACAGAGGTGTCTTTTTTATTTAGATGTTCCAGGGTTGAGTGCAGGGCCAGGGAGATGGCGTCTGTTGTGGACCTGTTGTGGCAGTAGGCAAACTGTAGTGGATCCAGGCAGTCCAGGAGGCTGGAATTGATTTGTGCCATGACTAGCCTCTCGAAGCACTTCATAATGATGGGTGTCAGAGCCACTGGACGATAGTCATTAAGGCACACTGCTTGGTTGATCAGAGTGGAAAGCCAGTAAGATCGGGCGAGAGGTGAAAAATCAGGATTGTGCCTGGTTTTTCGTCTCTTGTGATCTTACCAGCTCTGTTTTTCCGGCGAAGCCAATTTCAATATTCATTACAGAATTTAAATGTAATTAGTGAGTCCTGGACACTATTGCTTTCGGATGCTGCTGGTCCCAATATCTGTGGGGGGGGTGGGGGCCTTGTTGGGGAGCAACAGTACCCTGGGAAATCAGGGCGCCTGCGCAATGGCTCCGCGAGAGCTCAACAGCCGGCTTCACCAGCGAGATTAGGCTCTGCCCCATCCCCTGCTTGCGCGAACCACATCCTGGCACTTTCTTTTGACGTAAGATTGCTTTTTTCAACTCGCCAAAAAAAAGTCTGAAGCTCTTTTGTTTACTCGCTCATTCAGCACTTAGAATTTTTTTGTTAGATCACCCCTTGAATGTTTTCAGGAAGCAGTTCGATATAGCACTTGAGGTTAAGGGAATAAAAGGATATGGGGGGGAAGACTGGATCAGGCTATTGAGTTGGATGGTCAGCCATGATCATAATGAATGGCGGAGCAGGCTCGAAGGGCCAAATGGCCGCCTCCTGCTATTTTCGATCTGACTGCTCGCTTTTTGTTTTTAAGTTCTAAAGGCTTCCTCATATAATGATTTATAAAATACTTATTCTGAGGCTCTCTGCAGCTTTCATAGTCTTACCAGGGGGTGGTAAAACCCACAGACGCACACAGGCTCTCGAAACCCTGTTGGTCTCCTCTAATCTTCTGTTGTAACTTTCAGTGGGAACTCCCAGAGAATTTCAGAATTGTTTATTGTTATAGAGAAAGGTCATGACTGTAGTGAGCCCTGAAGTTTAATGTCGAAGATCAAATCCAAAACATTGGATTAGTGTTCCAACTTGGAGAATCTTCCTATCCAGCAGATTTAAAGACTCTTTAATCACATTTTGGGATTTTTGATTCTTTGACCTCAAAGGAATGTTTTAAAAACCTTGTTTCTGATGTAAGGTCAGATTAATGATTCTAAGGATTCCTGTCTAAAAGTTCAATCTTTTCTAAAACTTGGCAGAGAATTTAAAAATGAAACCAATGGGATAAAGGTGAGGTGGATATTTTAATGAACTCTGCTGAAAGACCTACTTTCAAACAGTTTGAAACAATGGAGAATTATTTAACAAAATCTGGCACATCTCAGGGATGTTCATTCATGTAATGTTAGATACAAATAGAATACCTCAAATCGGGCCACCCGAAAACCAGCGACATCCAGAAACTGGACATTTTTTCCCCCACATTCCATTGAACCTTGACTGTATCTGACACAGATCAGAAACGTTTGGGCAGTTGCTGATCACTCAACTTGCATGACTGAGGTTTTTCGTGCTTCAGAAAACTTCCACCTGATCCAGTGCAGATAAGACAAAGACTGTTGAGCTCACACAGGAAGAACAAAACACTCTTGTAGAATCTAGTGAGGTAGGATATTTATGGTACATTGTACCAGAGCTAGGAAGGTCTAGTGGTGCAGTTGGTAGCATCCCTGCCTCTGTGTCGGTATGTCCGCGTCCAAGTCCCATCCCAGGACTTGATGGCCAAGGGGACAGGTGTATAGAACATAGAACAGTACAGCACAGAACAGGCCCTTCGGCCCACAATGTTGTGCCGAGCTTTATCTGAAACCAAGATCAAGCTATCCCACTCCCTATCATCCTGGTGTGCTCCATGTGCCTATCCAATAACCGCTTAAATGTTCCTAACGTGTCTGACTCCACTATCACTGCAGGCAGTCCATTCCACACCCCAACCACTCTCTGAGTAAAAAACCTACCTCGGACATCCTTCCTATATCTCCCACCATGAACCCTATAGTTATGCCCGCTAGTTACCACTCCATTCACCCGAGTAAATAGTCTTTGAACGTTCACTCTATCTATCCCCCTCATCATCTTATAAACCTCTATCAAGTCTCCTCTCAACCTCCTCCGCTCCAAAGAGAAAAGCCCAAGTTCCCTCAACCTTTCCTCATAAGACCTACCCTCCAAACCAGGCAGCATCCTGGTAAATCTCCTTTGCACTCTTTCCGGTGTCTCCACATCCTTCTTATAGTGAGGTGACCAGAACTGCACACAATATTTCAAATGTGGTCTCACCAAGGTCCTGTACAGTTGCAGCATAACCCCACGGCTCTTAAACTCAAACCCCCTGTTAATGAACGCCAAGACACTATAGGCCTTCTTCACAGCTCTATCCACTTGAGTGGCAACCTTTAGAGATCTGTGGATATGGACCCCAAGATCTCTCTGTTCCTCCAGTCTTCAGAACCCTACCTTTGACCCTGTAATCCACATTTAAATTAGTCCTACCAAAATGAATCAACTCACATTTATCAGGGTTAATAGAACATAGAACAGTACAGCACAGAACAGGCCCTTCGGCCCACGATGTTGTGCCGAGCTTTGTCTGAAACCCAAATCAAGCTATTTCCTCCCTATCATCCCAAAGTACTCCATGTGCCTATCCAATAGCTTCTTAAATGTTCCTAAAGTTTCTGACTCCACTATCCCTGCAGGCAGTCCATTCCACACCCCAACCACCCTCTGAGTAAAAAACCTACCTCGGACATCCTTCCTATATCTCCCACCATGAACCCTATAGTTATGCCCGCTAGTTACCACTCCATTCACCCGAGGAAATAGTCTTTGAACGTTCACTCTATCTATCCCCCTCATCATCTTATAAACCTCTATCAAGTCTCCTCTCAACCTCCTCCGCTCCAAAGAGAAAAGCCCAAGTTCCCTCAACCTTTCCTCATAAGACCTACCCTCCAAACCAGGCAGCATCCTGGTAAATCTCCTTTGCACTCTTTCCAGTGTCTCCACATCCTTCTTGTAGTGAGGTGACCAGAACTGCACACAATATTCCAAATGTGGTCTCACCAAGGTCCTGTACAGTTGCAGCATAACCCCACGGCTCTTAAACTCAAACCCCCTGTTAATGAACGCCAACACACTATAGGCCTTCTTCACGGCTCTATTCACTTGAGTGGCAACCTTCAGAGATCTATGGATATGGACCCCAAGATCTCTCTGTTCCTCCACATTCTTCAGAACCCTACCTTTGACCCTGTAATCCACATTTAAATTTGTCCTACCAAAATGAATCACCTCGCATTTGTCAGGGTTAAACTCCATTTGCCATTTTTCAGCCCAGCTCTGCATCCTATCTATATCTCTTTGCAGCCTACAACAGCCCTCCACCTCATCCACTACTCCACCAATCTTGGTGTCATTAGCAAATTTACTGATCCACCCTCAGCCCCCTTCTCCAAGTCATTTATAAAAATGACAAATAGCAGAGGACCAAGCACTGGTCCCTGTGGCACTCCGCTGGTAGCCGGTTTCCAGTCCGAAAATTTTCCATCCACCACCACCCTCTGTCTTCTGTTAGATAGCCAGTTACCTATCCAATCGGCCAAACTTCCCTCTATCCCACATCCTTACTTTCTTCATAAGCTGACCATGGGGGACTTTATCAAACGCCTTACTAAAATCCATGTATATGACATCAACTGCATTACCTTCATCTACATACTTAGTTACCTCAAAAAATTCTATCAAATTTGTGAGGCAAGACTTGCCCTTCACAAATCCATGCTGACTATCCCGGATTAAGCTGCATCTTTCTAAATGGTCGTAAATCCTATCCCTGAGGACCTTTTCCATCAACTTAGCGACCACCGAAGTAAGACTAACCGGCCTATAATTAGCAGGGTCATTTCTATTCCCTTTCTTAAACAGAGGAACCACATTCGCCACTCTCCAGTCCTCTGGCACCACCCCCGTGGACAGTGAGGACGCAAAGATCAATGCCAAAGGCTCTGCTATCTCATCCCTTGCCTCCCAAAGACTCCTAGGATATATTTCTTCAAAATTGCTAGTACATCTTCCCTCCGAACATCTACTTCCTCCAGCCTATCAGCCTGTGACACCCTCTCTTCCTCAAAAACATGGCCCCTCTCCTTGGTGAACACCGAAGAAAAGTATTCATTTATCACCTCTCCTATCTCTTCTGACTCCATGTACAAATTCCCACTGCCGTCCTTGACCGGCCCCAACCTCACCCTGGTCATTCTTTTATTCCTCACATAAGAGTAAAAAGCCTTGGGGTTTTCCTTGATCCGACCCACCAAGGACTTCTCATGTCCCCTCCTAGCTCTCCTACGCCCCTTTTTCAGCTCATTCCTTGCTAACTTGTAACCCTCAATCGAGCCATCTGAACCTTGTTTCCTCATCCCTACATAAGCTTGTCACAAGACATTCCACCTCTTTCGTGAACCATGGTTCCCTCACTCGGCCATTTCCTCCCTGCCTGACAGGGACATACCTATCAAGGACACCCAGTATTTGTTCCTTGAAAAAGTTCCACTTTTCATTAGTGCCTTTCCCTGACAGTTTCTGTTCCCATCTTATGCCCCCTAATTCTTGCCTAATTGCATCATAATTACCTCTCCCCCAATTGTAAACCTTGCCCTGCCGTACAGCCCTATCCCTCTCCATTGCAATAACAAAAGACACCGAATTGTGGTCACTATCTCCAAAGTGCTCTCCCACAACCAAATCTAACACTTGGCCCGGTTCATTTCCCAGTACCAAATCCAATGTGGCCTCACCTCTTGTCGGCCTATTCACATATTGTGTCAGGAAACCCTCCTGCACACACTGCACAAAAACTGCCCCATCCGAACTATTTGACCTACAAAGGTTCCAATCAATATTTGGAAAGTTAAAGTCCCCCATGACAACTACCCTGTGACCCCCACACATATCCATAATCTGCTTAGCAATTTCTTCCTCCACATCTCTATTACTATTTGGGGACCTATAGTAAACTCCTAACAATGTGACCGCTCCTTTCCTATTTCTAACCTCAGCCCATATTACCTCAGTGTGCAGATCCCCCTCGAAGTGCCTTTCCGCAGCCGTTAAATTATCCTTGATTAACAATGCTACTCCTCCACCTCTTTTACCAGCTTCCCTACACTTAGTGAAACATCTATACCCCGGAACGTCCAACAACCATTCCTGTCCTTGTTCTACCCACGTCTCCGTAATGGCCACAACATCGTAGTCCCAAGTACCAATCCACGCCCCAAGTTCATCTACCTTGTTCCGGATGCTCCTTGCATTGAAGTAGACACATTTCAACCCACCTTCCTGTCTACCGGTACCCACCCTTGACCTTGATACCTTCCCCAATACCTCACCACCCTCAACACTGACTTCTGGACTACAACTTCTTTTCCCACTCCCCTGACAAATTAGTTTAAACCCCCCTGAAGGGCCGTATCAAATTTCCCTCCCAGGATATTGGTGCCCCTCTGGTTCAGGTGCACCCCGTCCTGTTTGTACAGGTCCCACCTTCCCCAGAATGTGTTCCAATTATCCACGTATCTGAAACCCTCCCTCCTACACCATCCCTGCAACCACATGTTTAACTGCACTCTCTCCCTGTTCCTCAACTCGCTATCACGTGGCACCGGTAACGTACCAGAGATGACCACATGTTTTGTCTTGGCTCTCAGCTTCCAGCCCAGCTCCCGAAATTCCTGTTTTAAATCCCCGTCCCTTCTCTTACCTATGTCGTTGGTACCAATGTGTACCACGACTTGTGACTGTTTCCCCTCCCCAGTATGTACTCTGTCTGCCTCATGTGGGGTTGGTAGAGCATGCCCCACTGACATAAGAGCAGATAGGCACTTTATTATGGGTGATCAATGTAACTTTTAATGCAATTGTTTGTTATTACCCTGGTGACTTACCTCTACAAGTTCCGAAGTTCACCCATGTCCCTAGGTGCCAATCTCTTACTTTTCCTCATCCTCCAGCTAAGTCTAGGTTCTCCCCAGGATCCACAGCTGTGAATGAGGTGGCTGACTGACTTCCATACCCTGTTGCCTGAGATGACCTTGGGGAGTCGGGCATTCCTTGGAGGTCTGTTTTTGGGCAGCATGGGTGTTGTGCTACCCTCCTCGGTGTGCTGGAGATGTAGCTCACATGGAAGGGGTATCAGATGGACTGGCCAGTCCCAGAGTCTCCTGGGTGGACGACCCCTTGCTGTGCACCTGCTGATCATCTTCCTTGTGGTTACCCAGGGGCCCCCGTGCTTCTCCATGGGATGGAGGGGGCAGCTGGAGTGGGGTCCAGAAGCCCCACCATCCTTTGGCGCTGATATTCATGGATTCCCATTAGTGCCTGCACCATACAGTTGAAGTCCTGCATCTTGGAGTTCAGGCCCTTAGAACTCAACCATGGAGCAGACATCCCCTGCCATGGAGTGCACCAAAGTCTCCACTATGGATGCCACCCTCACAGTGTTGGCTTTGTTGCATTGAGTGATGGCACCATTTCCTCAGACAGAAGGCATTGGGACCCATCCAGTCAGCCTTGCAGTCCAAGGAGGGATACTGACATCCCTTCCCGATGCTCATGATTTTGCCTTTGCAGTTCCATCTGCTCTGGTTTGACTGGACCCAGGGGCACGTCATCAGCCAGGGGTTCATCCTTCCGAGTGCCGGTTCCCTGCAACATCCCTGCCTCCCCCTTACTGTGGATCATCAGCTGTGGGATGCTCAGCAGTAAGTGACCTCGAAGCCTGTCTACTAGTTAGTCCCACTGGGGTGTGAGTATCTGCCCTGGTGGAGGGTGCGGGTGACAGCTGTGACGCCTCTTCAATGTTGGTCTCAAACACGTCTCCCTCGGAGCTCCTTGGGTTTCTGGTCTCCGGAGGGGGAGAGGATGGTCCAGTGTTGTGCCTTGCCGCACAGTGTGTTTTTAACCTTATATGTTGGACAAAGAACTGCGAGTCGACTTCTTATTAGAAACATAGAAGAAACATAGAAAAACTACAGCACAAAACAGGCCCTTCGGCCCCACAAGTTGTGCCGAACATATCCCTACCTTTTTGGCCTACCTATAACCCTCCATCCTATTAAGTCCCTTGTACTCGTCCAGGAGTCTCTTAAAAGACCCGACTGAGTTTGCCTCCACCACCACTGACGGCAGCCGATTCCACTCGCCCACCACCCTCTGTGTGAAAAACTTCCCCCGAACATGGAGGAGCAGAGGGATCTGGGTGTATGTGTGCATAGATCCCTGAAAGTTGGGAATCAAGTAGATAAGGTTGTTAAGAAGGCATATGGTGTCTTGGCGTTTATTGGTAGGGGGATTGAATTTAGGAGTCGTAGCGTTATGTTGCAACTGTACACAACTCTGGTGCGGCCGCACTTGGAGTACTGTGTGCAGTTCTGGTCCCCACATTACAGGAAGGATGTGGAGGCTTTGGAGAGGGTGCAGAGGAGGTTTACCAGGATGTTGCCTGGTATGGAGGGGAGATCCTATGAGGAGAGGCTGAGGGATTTGGGATTGTTTTCGCTGGAAAGGCGGCGGCTAAGAGGGGATCTTATTGAAACATAAGATGATTAGAGGTTTAGATAGGGTGGATAGTGATAGCCTTTTTCCTCTGATGGAGAAATCCAGCACGAGGGGGCATGGCTTTAAATTGAGGGGGGGTAGTTATAGAACCGATGTCAGGGGTAGGTTCTTTACCCAGAGGGTGGTGAGGGATTGGAATGCCCTGCCAGCATCAGTAGTAAATGCGCCTAGTTTGGGGGCGTTTAAGAGATCCGTAGATAGGTTCATGGACGAAAAGAAATTGGTTTAGGTTGGAGGGTCACAGTTTTTTTTTTTAACTGGTCGGTGCAACATCGTGGGCCGAAGGGCCTGTTCTGCGCTGTAATGTTCTATGTTCTATGTTCTATTTCCCCTGTACCTACCCCCCAGCACCTTAAACCTGTGTCCTCTCGTAGCAGCCATTTCCACCCTGGGAAAAAGCCTCCGAGAGTCCACCCGATCTATGCCTCTCAACATCTTATATACCTCTATTAGGTCTCCTCTCATCCTACGTCTCTCCAAGGAGAAAAGACCGAGCCCCCTCAGTCTATCCTCATAAGGCATGCCACTCAATCCAGGCAACATCCTTGTAAATCTCCTCTGCACCCTTTCAATCTTTTCCACATCCTTCCTGTAATGAGGCAACCAGAACTGAGCACAGTACTCCAAGTGGGGTCCGACGAGGGTCTTATATCATTATCCCTGGACTCCTAAACTCAATCCCTCGATTGATAAAGGCCAGCACACCATACGCCTTCTTAACCACCTCCTCCACCTGCGGGGCCGATTTTAGAGTCCTATGGACCCGGACCTCAAGGTCCTTCCGATCCTCCACAGTACTAAGAGTATTTCCCTTTATATTGTACCCCTTCATCCCATTTGACCTGCCAAAATGGACCACTACGCATTTGTCTGGGTTGAAGTCCATCTGCCACTTCTCCGCCCAGCCTTGCATCCTATCTATGTCCCTCTGTAACTTCTGACATCCCTCCAGACTATCCACAACCCCACCAACCTTCGTGTCGTCGGCAAACTTACCAACCCATCCCTCCACTTCCTCATCCAGGTCATTTATGAAAATGACAAACAGCACGGGTCCCAGAACAGATCCCTGGGGCACACCACTGGTGACCAACCTCCATTTAGAAAAAGACCCATCTATACACACTCTCTGCCTCCTTTGGGCAAGCCAGTTCTGGATCCACAGGGCAGCAGCCTCTTGGATCCCATTCCCTCTCACTTTTTCCAGAAGCCTTGCATGGGGGACTTTATCGAACGCCTTGCTAAAATCCATATAAACCACATCTACCGCTTTCCCTTCGTCAAGGTGTTTAGTCACATTTTCGAAGAACTCCACCAGGCTCGTACAGCACGATCTGCCTTTGACAAAGCCATGCTGAGTATTCTTGAGCATACTAAACCTCTCTAAGTGCTCATAAATCTTGTCCCTCAGGATCTTCTCCATCAGTTTACCAACCACTGAGGTTAGACTCACCGGTCGGTAATTTCCTGGGCTATCCCTATTCCCCTTCTTGAAAATAGGAACCATATCCGCAATCCTCCGGCACCTCTCCCGTCTCCATCGACGACGCAAAGATCATCGCCAGAGGCTCTGCAATCTCTTCCCTCGCCTCCCACAGTAACCTGGGGTACATCCCATCCAGACCTGGCGACTTATCTATCTTGATGCCATTCAAAGATTCCAGCACAACCTCTTTCTTAAAGTCTGCATACTCAATCTTTTCAGTCCACCACAAGCCCGCAGTACACCCACCCCGGTCCTTCTCCTCTGTGAAAACTGAGGCAAAATACTCAGTAAGCACCTCTGCCATTTCTACTGGTTCCGTACAGACTTTCCCACCTTTTATAGGCCCTATTCCTTCACGTCTCATCGTTTTACTCTTCACATATTTATAGAACGCCTTAGGGTTTTCCTTAATCCTACCTGCCAAGGCCTTCTCGTGACCCCTTCTGGCTCTCCTAATTTCCTTCTTAAGTCCCTTCCTACAAGCCGTATACTCATCTAGATCCCTATCTTCGCCAAGCTCTCTGAACCTTTTGTATGCTTTTCTTTTCTTCTCGGCTAGGTCCCGCACGGCTTTCGTGCACCACGGTTCCTTCAACCTACCAACACCTCCCTGTCTGCCCGGAACGTTGTCCTGTAGAACTCTAGACAGACATTCCTTGAAAAACTGCCACCTCTCTTCAGTACATTTCCACGAGAATGCCTCCTTCCAATTTACTCCTCTAATTTGCTGCCTTATGTCTTCATATTTCCCATTACTCCATATAAACGCTTTCCTAGCTTGCCTGATCCTCTCTTTTTCCAATGCAAGCATAAAGGAGATAGTTATGATCGCTATCCCCAAGATGCTCTCCCACTGAGAGATCTGACACCTGTCCAGGTTCATTGGTCAGTATCAGATCAAGTACAGCCTCTCCTCTTGTAGGCTTATCCACATGCTGTGTCAGGAAACCCTCCTGAACACACCTAACAAACTCCTCCCCATCCAATCCCCTGACCCTAGGGATATTCCAATCTATGTTTGGGAAATTAAAGTCTCCCATCACAACAACTCTGCTATTACTGCATCTCTCCAGGATCTGTTTCCCTATCTGCTCCTCCACCTCCCTGTCACTATTGGGCGGCCTATAGAAAACTCCCAGCAAAGTGATCAACCCCTTCCCACTCCGAACTTCCACCCACAGAGACTCTGTGGACAATCCCTCCACAGCATACACCGTCTCTACAGCTGTGACACTATCCCCAATCAGCAGTGCCACTCCACCCCCTCTCTTGCCTCCCTCCCTGTCCTTCCTGAAACATCTGCATCCCGGCACCTGTAGTATCCAGTCCTGTCCCTGAGACATCCACGTCTCCGTAATGGCCACCGCATCACACTTCCAGGCATCGATCCACGCTCTGAGCTCATCCCCTTTAATCACTATACTCCTGGCATTAAAGTAAACACATCTCAATCCTTTGGTCTGAGCTCTCCCCTTCTCTATCCCCCGTCCATCCTCCCTCTTGCACTGTCTATAACCCTTCTCTGTTTGCGAGCTAACTTCCTCGCTCCCAGTCACCTCATCTCGATCCCCTCCCCCCAACCTATCTAGTTTAAACTCTCCCTAGTTGCCTTAGCCAACCTTCCCGCCAGGATATTGGTCCCCCTGGGATTCAAGTGCCACCCGTTTTGTGTGTACAGGTCACACCTGGCTCTAAAGAGGTCCCAATGGTCCAGGAACCTGAATCCCTGCCCTCTGCACCAGTCCCTCAGCCACACATTCATCCTCCACCTCCATTCCTGCCCTCACCCTCCCGTGGCACAGGCAGCAATCCTGAGATTACTACCTTTGCTTTCCTCCTTCTCAGCTGTCTCCCTAATTCCCTATACTCTCTTTTCATGACCCCTTCCCCCTTCCTTCCCACATCAGGGTACCAATATGTACCGCTACCTCTGGCTCCTCTCCCTCCCACCTCAGGATTTCTGGGACTCGACCAGCGACATCCTGGATCCCGGCCCCAGGGAGGCAGACCACCATCCGAGACTCCTGCCTACCTCCGCAAAAACGCCTGTCCGACCCCCTTACTGTCAAGTCCCCGATTAACACTGCCTTCCTCCTCTTTTCCTTGGCCCTCTGAGTTACAGGGCTGGACTCCACTCCGGAGACACGGCCACTGCTGTTTCCCCCAGGCAGGCTGTCCCCCCCCCTGCAGTACTCAGGCAGGAGTACTTGTTGTGTAAGGGCACATCCACTGGGGTGCTCTCAATCACCCGAGCTTTACCCTTCCTGGCCGTCACCCACTTGGCCTCCACCCGTGGCCCTGGTGTGACCACCTGATGATAGCTCTTGTCTATCACCTCCTCATTCTCCCATAACAGCATGAGAACCTCGAGCTGCAGTTCCAGCTCCCTAACACTGTCCCTCAGGAGCCGCAGCTCGACACACCCCTCACAGATGTGGATGTCTGGGAGGCCAGGTGCTTCCAGGACCTCCCGCATCCTACACTGGGAACAACACACTGGCTTCACACTCATATTTGACCCTTTTTACCAAGGTACACAGAGAAAAGTAAATAAGAATTAAAAACTAAGAATTAAAACTCACCCCTGCTCGCCCTGTCCCCCGAAGCCCTGTGAGCCAAAGCCCTTACAGCTCACACTCTGCTGCCCAGTCACTCCGCTGCCCGCTCCCGACACTGCCATTTTCAGCGAGGTAGCCTCCACCACCTCAGTGGGCAGAGAATTCCAGAGATTCACCACCCTCTGGGAGAAGAAGTTCCTCCTCAACTCTGTCTTAAACCGACCCCCCTTTATTTTCAGGCTGTGTCCTCTAGTTTTAACTTCCTTACTAAGTGGAAAGAATCTCTCCGCCTCCACCCTATCCAGCCCCCGCATTATCTTATAAGTCTCCATAAGATCCCCCCTCATCCTTCTAAACTCCAACGAGTACAAACCCAATCTCCTCAGCCTCTCCTCATAATCCAAACCCCTCATCTCCGGTATCAACCTGGTGAACCCATTTTTATGAAGATGTGACTAGGGCGGTTGATGGAGGAGAACCGGTGGATGCGGTGTTTTTGGATTTCCAAAAGGCGTTTGATAAGGTGCCCCATAAAAGGCTGCTGAAGAAGATTAGGGCACACGGAGTTGGGGGTAGTGTGTTAAAGTGGATTGGGGACTGGCTATCCGACAGGAAGCAAAGAGTCGGAATAAATGGGTGTTTTTCCGGTTGGAGGAAGGTAACTAGTGGCGTGCCGCAGGGATCGGTACTCGGGCCGCAACTGTTTACCATTTATCTAGATGATCTGGAGGAGGGGACGGAGTGTAGGGTAACGAAGTTTGCAGACGACACAAAGATAAGTGGAAAAGTGAATCGTGTGGAGGACGGAGAAGATCTGCAGAGAGATTTGGACAGGCTGAGTGAGTGGGCGAGGATATGGCAAATGGAGTATAACGTTGATAAATGCGAGGTTATACACTTTGGAGGAAATAATAACAAATGGGATTACTATCTCAATGGAAACAAATTAAAACATGCTACCGTGCAAAGGGACCTGGGGGTCCTTGTGCATGAGACGCAAAAGCCCAGTCTGCAGGTACAACAGGTGATCAAGAAGGCAAATGGGATGTTGGCCTATATTGCGAGGGGGATAGAATATAAAAGCAGGGATGTCTTGATGCACCTGTACAGGGCATTGGTGAGGCCGCAGCTGGAATACTGTGTGCAGTATTGGTCCCCTTATATGAGGAAGGATATATTGGCATTGGAGGGAGTGCAGAGAAGGTTCACCAGGTTGATACCGGAGATGAGGGGTTTGGATTATGAGGAGAGGCTGAGGAGATTGGGTTTGTACTCGTTGGAGTTTAGAAGGATGAGGGGGGATCTTATGGAGACTTGTAAGATAATGCGGGGGCTGGATAGGGTGGAGGCGGAGAGATTCTTTCCACTTAGTAAGGAAGTTAAAACTAGAGGACACAGCCTGAAAATAAAGGGGGGTCGGTTTAAGACAGAGTTGAGGAGGAACTTCTTCTCCCAGAGGGTGGTGAATCTCTGGAATTCTCTGCCCACTGAGGTGGTGGAGGCTACCTCGCTGAATATGTTTAAAGCGCGGATGGATGGATTCCTGAGCGGTAAGGGAATTAAGGGTTATGGGGATCAGGCGGGTAAGTGGTACTGATCCACGTCAGATCAGCCATGATCTTATTGAATGGCGGGGCAGGCTCGAGGGGCCAGATGGCCTACTCCTGCTCCTATTTCTTATGTTCTTATGCCCGCTGTACACTGCGGCCTCCCATTTAAACTTGCCGCGCGCTTAAAAAAAACACACTTTCCCGACACACCCCGCGGCCCACTTCCGCTAAAATTTTAAAGTTATTTAAGGTTAAAGTAATTTTACCACACACAAAGCCCGCGAAAAACTTTAAAAAGTCAGTCGCTCACCTCAGACACTGGAACCTCCTCTCTGCTTGTTCCACGAACAATGAATACAATAATATTTATTAATTTGCACAATTAATATTAGTTACGGTAGTTATTTTTACAGAACAATCAGAAGTTTCAAACTTAATGTTGGACTTTGACTTAACTTTGAGTGACTGACAAGTATCCAAGCAGATATTGGCCTATATCCACATGTTGGTCTCTGCAGTCACCTTGGTATTGTTGTACCTGTTCATTCTCAGAACTTTCGATCAGTTTGCTTACTCCAAGGTTTTACCCCGGTGTCCTTATTTGCGAGATGGACAAAGGACAAACACAGGTAAAGGTTCAACAAGTTTTTTAATAATAACACTATTAACCCTTAAATTACCCACATAAAACAAGAGGATACCCCAGATTCAAGTATACTAGCCGCAAAGATGGTTTGGTTAAACTGCAGGCCCAATTCTCTGAGCCCCTCTGGTCCGTCGTCACGAAGGTGAGTCTCGATGGCAGCTTCTTCCCTTCTCTGGTCAGTCTTCCAAATGGTCAAGGTCATCTCCTTCATCGAGTCTTCACTCCTGTGTGTCTGAAAGTGTGTCCCTTTATCCCCTAGCCTGCTTGCCTTTCCAGAAACTTCTCTGGCTTCCGGCCAATGAGGTCCCAGGAGGGGGTTCCAATACCCAGTGGGTTTCTTGCTGTCTACCTGACAGAACACCAGGGTCCGTCCCCAGGTGTCCCATCTCCCAGGAACTTTCGGTGACGGAAAGCCTGGCCCGATCTGGGCTTTTAACAAGAGGCCGGTGCATTTCAATGAGGTGCAATGATCTCCTGCTAAGTATCAGTAGAGTGTAACGACCTTTGATGGGTGGTTGATGGGTCAGGCCCAGACACGTTTGACAATTTGCCTGCCTGAGGTTTGACTGTGTTTGATTTTAATATTCTTTAATTTAGTATATCCAATTTTTTCGGCCGTAAAACTAGGCCCTGTTTATATCACCACAGTATGGTCTGATCCTCTTCTTCTGGGTCTGGTCTGTTCTTCCTTCTCTCCTCGAGCTGGTCCAGGGTTGACGTTTACGGTAGTTGCTCTCTAGAGTCGCCACTGCTGGTAGTGTTTGCACAGTGCCTTTAACCTTGGATTATTTTGCGCCTTTTAGGGCGGCCCCTCGATCCGTACCAATCAATCGATCAGTGTTCGATCACCCTGATCGATGGAGTCCAATCAGGTGTTGACACACCAATTTCGGGGTGTGTAACAAGCAGCCATTCCAGTGGGTGCTGGAGGCACATAGGTTACATACCTCCCTCCCAATAAGGGGTTATGGTGCCCCTTTGTCTGGTAAACAGGTATGTTTGACCAGAGAGTGTCCATTGTCTTTGGGATGGCCTATTTCCTGTGTAGTCCTGATGTCTAAAGCTACGGTCTGCCTGTCTCAGTCCTGTATTCATTTAGGGCTGCAGCCTGATTGTCTCAGTCTTTACATGCACTTGGCCATCCTATCCCATCATGCTTCACAATCACCATCTTTGGTGGCCCGTTTGGCCACAGTCCCTCCTCTTGATCCTAAATGCGAAGCGTGATGGATCATAGACTCAGGACAAATACCTGCTAGGAACTCCTCGGTCACCCAAGAGTCAAGCAAAGCCCTAGTATTTACATAGAAAGCAGCTATAAAATTTCTGAAGCATATTTCGATTCCAAAATTCAAATGTGGTACAAAAAAAACATTTAACCATTATAATAAAACAGTCTCGAGCCTGGGGTGTCAACTTTATGTACGTGCAAACATTGTAAAATTGTAGGTTGTCCATTGAATTCTATTTGGCGTACATTAGTGGAAAATAGTGGTTCCGGGGGTTTACTGAATTCATAGCTGTAATGGACTAGAGGGGACTGCGATGCATGGAACGGCAACTCCTGAGGGACCGTGTAAGGGAGCTGGAGCTGCGGCTCAATGACCTCAGTTTAGTCAGGGAAAATGAGAAAATAATAAATATAAGTTATAAGCAGGTAGTCACACCGGGGCCTCAGAAGGAAGACAAGTGGGTCACAGTTAGGAAGGGTAAAAGTCATAAGGGTCATGTACCAGAAAGTACCCCAGTGGCAGTCTCCCATAATAGTAAGGGCTGGGCAACAGATGGGAGAAGGGAAGGGAGTGAGCAGTCAGTGGAGGGATCCCCTGTGGTTGTCCCCCTCCAAAATAGATATATTGTTTTGGATTCTGTGGAGGGGGATGACCCTCCAGGGGTAAGCCACGAAGACCAGATCGCCTGCACAGAGACAGGCTCAGAGGCCCAGAAGGGAAAGAAGGGGATTAGGAGAGAAATAGTGGTGGGGGATGCGATGGTTAGAGGCACGGACAGGCAGTTCTGCGGGCGCGAACGAGACTCCAGGACAGTAGTCTGCCTCCTTGGTGCCGGGGTACTGGATGTCTCTGAGAGGGTAGGAAGCATATTAAAAAGGGAAGGTAATCGAACAGATGTAATTGTACACATTGGTGAAAATGACATAGGAAGAAAGAGCAGGGGGGTCATACGAGAGCAATTCAGGGAGATCATAGAATCATAGAAACCCTACAGTACAGAAGGAGGCCATTCGGCCCATCGAGTCTGCACCGACCACAATCCCACCCAGGCCCTACACCCACATATTTTTACCCACTAATCCCTCTAACCTACGCATCCCAGGACTCTAAGGGGCATTTTTTTTTTTAACCTGGCCAATCAACCTAACCCGCACATCTTTGGACTGTGGGAGGAAACCGGAGCACCCGGAGGAAACCCACGCAGACACGAGGAGAATGTGCAAACTCCACACAGACAGTGACCCGAGCCGGGAATCGAACCCGGGACCCTAGAGCTGTGAAGCAGCAGTGCTAACCACTGTGCTACCGTGCCGCCCGAGATGGGGGCGAGGCTAAAAAATAAGGCCTCCAGGGTAGCAATCTCTGGACTGCTCCCAGTGCCTAGTGCTAGTGAGGCCAGGAACAGGGAGATTCTACAATTGAACATGTGGCTAAAGGACTGGTGCAACAGGGAGGGTTTCAAATTCATAGATCATTGGGAAGTCTTCAAGAGAGGATGGCACCTGTATGGAAAGGATGGGTTACACCTTAACTGGAAGGGCACAAATATCCTGGCTGGGAGTTTTGCTAGAGTGTTTCGGCAGGGTTTAAAGTAGTGTGGCAGGGAGATGCGGATCAAAACAGTAGGTCAGTAAGTACTGAGGCTGGGGTCGAGCTGGGGGCCAGGGCAAGGCTAGATAAGAAGAAGAGCATTCTGGAGCAGGATGACCTGAGTGGGCCTGGAGGTCTGGAGTGCATCTTCTTCAATGCGAAGAGCGTAACGGGTAAAACAGACGAACTTAGGGCCTTAATGCTTACGCGGAATTTGGATGTGGTTGCGGTGACGGAGATATGGTTATAAGAAGGACAGGACTGGCAGCTGAATATTCCAGGGTGCAAGTGTTTTCGGCGAGACAGAGGAGGGGCTAAAAAAGGTGGGGGAGTAGCGGTATTAGTTAGGGAGCATATTACAGCGGTGCAGAGGGTGGACAATTTAGAGGGGTCATGTAATGAGTCGCTGTGGGTGGAGCTCAGAAACAGGTAAGGTGCAATCACTGTGCTGAGGGTATACTACAGGCCACCCAACAGCCCACGGGAAGTGGAGGAACGGCTATGTCAGGAGATTCTGGATAGGTGCAGAAAAAATAGGGTTGTTGTAGTGGGAGACTTCAATTTCCCTGGTATAGACTGGAAAGTGCTTAGGGCTGGGGGTCTGGATGGGGAGGAATTTGTAAAATGCGTACTGGAAGGTTCTTTGGAACAGTATGTAGATAGCCCAACTAGAGAGGGGGCTATACTGGATCTAGTTCTGGGAAATGAGCCCGATCAGGTCGTCAAAGTTTCGGTAGGGGAACATGTGGCAAATAGTGACCACAACTCTGTTAACTTTAGGATAGTAACGGACAAGGATGAGTGCTGTCCTAAGGGTAGGGGCTAAATTGGGGGAAGGCTAACTATAGCCGGATTAGGCAGAAATTGGTGGACGTTGATTGGGAGAGGATGTTTGGGGGTAAGTCCACGACTGGCATGTGGGAGTCTTTTAAGGAACAGTTGATAAGGCTGCAGGACAGGCATGTGCCTGTAAAAAGGAAGGATAGGAAAGGTAGGATTCGAGAGCCGTGGATAACCAAGGAAATTGAGGATCTGATCAAAAGAAAAGAGAGGCGAACGTTAGGTCCAGGCAACTGAAAACAGATGGAGCTCTGGAGGAATACAGAGAGAGTAGGAAAGAACTCAAATGGGGAGTTAGAAGGGCAAAAAAGAGGTCACGAAATGTTCTTGGCAGACGGGATTAAGGAGACTCCTAAGGCATTTTATTCATATGTTAGGAACAAAAGAGTTGTCAGGGAAAAAGTCGGACCTCTCAGGGACAAAGGAGGGGAATTATGCTTAGAACCCAAGGGAATAGGGGAGATCCTAAATGAATACTTTGCATCGGTATTCACAAAGGACTGGGAGTGTCACAGAGGGAGGTGTTGACCCGTTAGAGAGAATGTCCATTACAAGGGAGGAAGTGTTAGGTTTTTTAGGTAACATTAAAACTGACAAATCCCCAGGGCCTGATGGCATCTATCCTAGACTGCTCAGGGAGACAACAGAAGTAATTGCTGGGCCTCTGACGGAAATCTTTGTCTCTTCATTGGACACAGGTAAGGTCCCTGAGGATTGGAGGAGAGTGAATGTGGTACCGTTATTTAAGAAGGGTAGCAGGGATAACCTGGGAAATTATAGGCCAGTGAGCTTGACGTCCGTGGTGGAGAAGTTGTTGGAGAGGATTCTTAGAGACAGGATGTATGCGCATTTAGAACGGAACAATCTCATTAGTGACAGACAGCATGGTTTTGTAAGAGGGAGGTCGTGCCTTACAAATTTGGTGGAGTTTTTTGAGGAAGTGACAAAAACGGTTGACGAAGGAAGGGCCATGGATGTCGTCTATATGGATTTCAGTAAGGCATTTGACAAAGTCCCTCATGACAGGTTGGTTAAGAAGGTTAAGGCCCATGGGATACAAGGAGAGGTGGCTAGATGGGTGGAGAACTGGCTTGGCCACAGGAGACAGAGGGTAGCAGTCGAAGGGTCTTTTTCCGGCTGGAGGTCTGTGACCAGTGGCAATGCTCCGAAAGCTAGTGGCGTTTGCTACCAAATAAACTTGTTGGACTTTAACCTGGTGTTGTTAGACTCCTGACCAGTGGTGTTGCTCATGGCTCTGTACTGGGACCTCTGCTATTTGTGATATATGTAAATGATTTGGAAGAAGCTGTAACTGGTGTTATCAGCAAGTTTGCGGATGACACGAAGATGGCTGGACTTGCGGATAGCGATGAACATTGTCGGACAATACAGCAGGATATAGATAGGCTGGAAAATTGGGCGGAGAAATGGCAGATGGAATTTAATCCAGATAAATGCGAAGTGATGCATTTTGGAAGAAATAATGTAGGGAGGAGTTATACAATAAATGGCAGAGCCATCAAGAGTATAGAAACACAGAGGGACCTAGGTGTGCAAGTCCACAAATCCTTGAAGGTGGCAGCGCAGGTGGAGAAGGTGGTGAAGAGGGCATATGGTATGCTTGCCTTTGTAGGACGGGGTATAGAGTATAAAAGCTGGAGTCTGATGTTGCAGCTGTATAGAATGCTGGTTAGGCCACATTTGGAGCACTGCGTCCAGTTCTGGTCGCCGCACTACCAGAAGGACGTGGAGGCTTTAGAGAGAGTGCAGAGAAGGTTTACCAGGATGTTGCCTGGTATGGAGGGTCTTAGCTATGAGGAGAGATTGGGTAAACTGAGCTTGTTCTCTCTGGAAAGATGGAGAATGAGGGGAGACCTAATAGAGGTGTGCAAAATTATGAAGGGCATAGATAGGGTGAACAGTGGGGAGCTTTTTCCCAGTCGGAGGTGATGATCACGAGGGGTCACGGGCTCAAGGTGAGAGGGGCGAGGTATAACTCAGATATCAGAGGGACGTTTTTTACACAGAGAGTGGTGGGGGCCTGGAATGCGCTGCCAAGTAGGGTGGTGGAGGCAGACACGCTGGCATTGTTTACGACTTACCTGGATAGTCACATGAGCAGTCTGGGAATGGAGGGATACAAACAAATGGTCTAGTTGGACCAATGAGCGGCACAGGCTTGGAGGGCCGAAGGGCCTGTTTCCTGTGCTGTACTGTTCTTTGTTCTTTGTACAGCTAGGTGTGACACTCGGCGAACGAATGTGTGCATTTGGATGTTTGAGCCCCAGTTCCAGAAATCGTCCCCACCATGTGATTGCCTTAAGTTCTTTAATTTTCCTTTTTATCTCTTGAGCCTGCTATATTACTTTAGTGAAGGTCCTGTGGGCTGTAGCCAATTTGATCCGAATCTGGTATAATTCCTCCGGTCGGGTTTGAGGCCGTTGTCATGTTTCTCATAGTACTCCCCTAGTACTAGGGGAGCCAGAGCCCATCAGTGGCATTTACATCTACCTTCTCCCTCTTGTGAATGTCTATCAGCTGAATGAGGCCCACCCTAGCCAGTATAAGAACAAAGAACAGCACGGCACAGGAACAGGCCCTTCGGCCCTCCAAGTCTGCGCTGATCACGTTTACCTATCTAACCAACTGGTTATATCCCTGTATTCCCTATTTGTTCGTATGCCTATCAAGATAAGTCTTAAATGTGGCTAATGTAACTGCCTCAACTACCTCACTTGGCAGTGCATTCCAGGCCCCCACCACCCTCTGTGTAAAACATTTCCCTGTACATCTCCACTGGATCTCCCCCCACCCCACTTTGTGTCCCCTTGCAATTGTCATTTCTGCCCTGGGAAAAAGCTTCCAAATGTTCACCCTATCAATACCTTTCATAATTTTATAAACTTCTATCAGGTTGCCCCTCCACCTCGACTTTCCAGGGAGAACAATCCCAGTTTACCCAATCTCTCCTCATAGCTCATACCCTCCATACCAGGCAACATCCTGGTAAACCTTTTCTGCACTCTCTCCAAAGCTTCCACGAGCCAGAAGGGGTCATGAGAAGGCCTTGGCCGGCAGGATTAAGGAAAACCCCAAGGCATTCTACAAGATGCGAAGAGCAAGAGGATAAGATGTGAAAGAATAGGACCTATCAAGTGTGACGGTGCGAAAGTTTGTATGGAACCAGAAGAAATAGCAGAGGTACTTAATGAATACTTTACTTCAGTATTCACTATGGAAAAGGATCTTGGTGGTTGTAGGGCAGACTTGCAGCGGACTGAAAAGCTTGAGCATGTAGATATTAAGAAAGAGGATGTGTTGGAGCTTTTGAAAAGCATCAAGTAAGATAAGTCGCCGGGACCGGATGGGATGTACCCCAGGGTACTGTGGGAGTCGAGGGAGGAGATTGCTGAGCCTCTGGCGATGATCTTTGCATCATCAATGGAGACGGAAGAGGTTCCAAAGGATTGGAGGATTGCGGATGTTGTTCCTTTATTCAAGAAAGGGAGTAGAGATAGCCCTGGAAATTATAGACCAGTGAGTCTAACCTCAGTGGTTGGTAAGTTGATGGCGAAGATCCTGAGAGGCAGGATTTATGAACATTTGGAGAGGTATAATATGATTAAGAATAGTCAGCATGGCTTTGTCAAAGGCAGGTCATGCCTTACGAGCCTGATTGAATTTTTTGAGGATGTGACTAAACACATTGATGAAGGAAGAGCAGTAGATGTAGTATATATGGACTTCAGCAAGGCATTTGATAAGGTGCCCCATGCAAGGCTTATTGAGAAAGTGAGGGGGCATGGGATCCAAGGGGACATTGCTTTGTGGATCCAGAACTGACTTGCCCACAGAAGACGAAGAGTGGTTGTAGATGGGTCATATTATGCATGGAGGTCGGTCACCAGTGGAGTGCCCCAGGGATCTGTTCTAGGACTCTGTGATTTTTATAAATGACCTGGATGAGGAAGTGGAGGGATGGGTTGGTACATTTGCTGATGACACAAAGGTTGGAGGTGTTGTGGATAGTGTGGAGGGATGTCAGAAGTTGCAGCGAGACATTGATAGGATGCAAGACTGGGCGGAGAAGTGGCAGATGGAGTTCAACCCAGATAAGTGTGAGGTGGTTCATTTTGGCAGGTCAAATAGGATGGCGGAATATAACATTAATGGTAGGACTCTTGGCAGTGTGGAGGATCAGAGGGATCTTGGGGTACGAGTTCATAGGACGCTCAAAGCAGCTACGCAGTTGAAGCTGTGGTTAAGAAGGCGTATGGTGTACTGGCCTTCATCAATCGAAGAATTGAGTTTAGGAGTCGTGAGATAATGTTGCAGCTGTATAGGACCCTGGTCAGACCACACTTGGAATACTGTGCTCAGTTCTGGTCGCCTCATTACAGGAAGGATGTGGAAGCCAGAAAAAGGGTGCAGAGGAGATTTACAAGGATGTTGCCTGGGTTGGGGAGCATGCCTTATGAGGATAGGTTGAGTGAGCTTGGCCTTTTCTCCTTGGAGAGACGAAGGATGAGGGGTGACCTGTTAGAGGTGTATAAGATGTTGAGAGGTATTGATCGAGTGGATGGTCAGAGGTTTTTTCCCAGGGCTGAAATGGTTGCCACAAGAGGACACAGGTTTAAGGTGCTCATGGTTAGGTACAGAGGAGATGTCAGGGGTAAGTTTTTCACTCAGAGGGTGGTGGTGCATGGAATGGGCTGCCAGCAATGATGGTGGAGGCGGATTCGATAGGGTCTTTTAAGGGACTTTTAGATAAATACGTGGAACTTAGTAAGATAGAGGGTTATAGGTAAGCCTAGAATCATAGAAGAAATCATAGAAACCCTGCAGTGCAGAAGGAGGCCATTCGGCCCATCAAGTCTGCACCAACCACAATCCCACCCAGGCCCTACCGCCACATATTTTACCCGCTAATCCCTCTTCCCAACGCATCTTAGGACTCTAATGGGCAATTTTTAACCTGGCCAATCAACCTAGCCCGCACATCTTTGAACTGTGGGAGGAAACCGGAGCACCCGGAGGAAACCCAAGCAGACACGAGGAGAATGTGCAAACTCCACACAGACAGTGACCCGAGCTGGGAATTGAACCCGGGACCCTGGAGCTGTGAAGCAGCAGTGCTAACCACTGTGCCACCGTGCCGCCTAGTAATCTCTAAGGTAGGGACATGTTCGGCACAACTTTGTGGGCTGAAGGGCCTGTATTGTGCTGTAATTTTTCTATATTTCTATGTCCTTCTGGTCGTGTGGTGACCAGAATTGGACACACTATTCCAAATGTGGCCGAACCAACGTTTTATATTCTGTAACATATTTTGCCAACTTTTATACTCTATGTCCCGTCCAATGAAGGTAAGCATGCCATATGCTTTCTTCACCACCTTTTCTACCTGTGCTACCACTTTTAAGGATCTATGGACCTGTAGTCCCAGATCTCTCTGTGTGTCTATTTTCCTGATTGTTCTGGCATTTATTTTACAGCTCTCACCTGAATTGGATCTACCAAAATGCATCACCTCACATTTGTCCAGATTACATTCCATCTGCCATTTCTCCACCCAATTTTCCAGTCTATCTATATCCTGCTGTATTCTCTGACAATCTTCATCACTATCCGCAACTCCAGCAATCTTAGTATCATCTGCAAACTTGCTAATCGGACCAGCTACATTTTCTTCCATGGTATATCTGGTTTGATGCAAAATGTAGTGTTGGTAATGTCGCAATGTGTTGTGCCATACTGATATTGTTTCAGGGAGGTGGTGAGACAGTACTCCCCAGCTCTCCTGTAAGCTACCCGAATGATGACTGTGTCCAGGCCACGAGCTTCTACTGAGCAATTTAGACTGGTGTTTGTTCTGGAGCCACACAGTGCATGCTCATTCGAGTAAACTGGGTATGGGCATGCGATTATTTAATCAGTTTGCTGACATCTGTCCAGAGTAATGCCTATGCCCTTCCTTCTCCACTGCGTACAGTAAAAGTGCCATTGTACCCTATCCAGGTGTCCCCATGGATAGTCCCTATGTTTTCTACTTCAAAGACTCTTTGTCCAACCCGACTGTTGGTGATTATGGGAAGTTCTAATATTATTCCCAGAGCTTTCCCTGGAGTCCCTCTATAGTCATCATTAAACCATATGTTGGTCAACTGCCGCATCTGACAGCCAAATAATTTTGGGTGTTTCTTACCCGTGAACAGGTGTTCCATCTACTCGTCCCTAATCAACACACAACTTGTCCCCTGTGTACCTGCTCTAGGTTTTCCCTTAGCTGCTCTTTCATCCACTGTCCATATGCGCTACATAGAGTCTGGTTCTGTTGTCCATCATTATTGTGTACAGTTTTGGTCACCTAATTACAGGAAGGATGTAAATAAGGTTGAAAAAGTGCAGAGAAGGTTCACAAGGATGTTGCCAGGACTTGAGAAGCTGAGTTACAAAGAGAGATTGAATAGGTTGGGACTTTATTCCCTGGAGCGCAGAAGATTGAGGGGAGATTTGATAGAGGTGTATAAGATTTTGATGGGTATAGATAGAGTGAATGCAAGCAGACTTTTTCGACTGAGGCTAGGGGAGAAAAAAACCAGAGGGCATGGGTTAAGGGTGAAAGGAGAAAAGTTTAAAGGGAATATTAGCGGGGGTTTCTTCACGCAGAGAGCGGTGGGAGTGTGGAATGAGCTGCCGGATAAAGTGGTAAATGCGGGGTCACTTTTAACATTTAAGAAAAACTTGGACGGGTTCATGGATGAGAGGGGTGTGGAGGGATATGGTCCAAGTGCAGGCCAGTGGGACTAAGCAAAAAATGGTTCGGCACAGACAAGAAGGGCCAAAAGGCCTGTTTCTGAGCTGTAATTTTCTATGGTTCTATTATCTTCCAATTTTTTCTTTAATAATTTGGTTAATCGTCTTGGTGTGCCCTCATATGCCAACCATGTGGCTGCTGGCTGAGCTCCTAGTCAGTTCGCCTTTAGCGTCTTGCTGATTGTCTTCATTAATGGAATGTAGTGTCTGTTTAACCTGCCGGGTCAGGTTTCTAAGTTTATTGTCCAGGTCGGCCAAGTCAAGAGCATTGATTGTTGCTACTCCTGCCACATATACTGTGGCCATGTCATTAACTAGCTCCCTCTAGGATTTTTTCTGCCTTTCATCCATTCCTACCTTTCGTCATAACAGTTTGCAAGTCAGGTAGAGGTATAGTCTTTTAAGTTGGGGGGAGCATCACTCTGGCAGTTGGGTCCCAGCTATATCCACCACCACAGGTACCAATTCATGGTGTATGGTGTCATATAGGGTTTTCCCTGTGTCGTTTAGTACCAATCCATTCTGTGGTTCTGGGGTGGCTTCATGACAAATGGAGTGGGGTGATTTTGGGGTTGGCTTCAGCCCATTTCCTATTTCGTATAAGGCAAAGTTCCTTTCTGAGTGTCCTGGAGCACAGCTGCCTCGTTCTAACCCTTTTTCTGGGCTGTTTTGCAGACATCTGATTTCGGGGCACCAATTATTTGAAAATCCCCACCAATCCCCCTTTGATGGTGACACTCAGATAATAGTCAGCTGAGCTGCCATTTGGTTTCTTGTATATCAGCCACTGATTGTTACATCCAAACATTATACTCTTATTGGGATGTGCCCGAAGCACACCATCCTCACGTTCCCCTGCGTCAGGTGAGGCAAACCATAAATACCTTGGGTACAAAAAACTTATCTTGCTTGGGGTGTCCTATGTGTTGACTCCGATGATGAATCCGATGAGGTACATCCTTGGTTGCATAGTTGTCGTTGTGTGCCGTAGTCCTGAGGAGATCAAGGTAATTTTTGCTGTTATCCTTGTCTGATATTTGATGTATATATCTAAATTTGTTTAAATTGTATTTGACCCCCTCCTTTTTTATTAATTCGAAAATCATTACTGAATAATTTTTGTTCAGATTGAAAATCCACGAGCCGTGGAGTGGTCAGAGAAGACCTTATGTAAACTGGCCTGCAAAATCAAGGCAGCCTGTTTTTATTTAGCAGCAATCACCGTTGAACCTAGGGATTTAAGCAGCATTAGGAGTCGGTCTGATATGACCAGAAGAGCTTGGCATTGGTACGTCCTGTGGGACACATGGGCTAGGTAGGGTGTCTCTTCCATGAGGGACTTGCAGGTTTGAAGGCAAACCGTCAGACAGTAACTTTGAAATAGCGCTCCTGCACTGATTGCACCTGGCGCCAAGGAAATGAATCGGCTTTGTGGGCTGTTGGTTAAGGAGATTATAAATAGTGAAATCAAAGAAAGGGAAAACATGCATAACTAGTTAAAAGATTAAACTGATGTTGTAGCTTGTGAGAAACAACAGAAACAGAAAAACCTTGGGGAGTGGTTGACCCATTGGTCCCCATATTGGCAGTGAGCCAATTAAGTTCCAGGCGGGAAAGATCACAAGTTGTTAAAGAAGTGCATTGGATTGTGATTAGTTTCAAATGTAGTATATTTTTGCTGCGGTGAATTTAAAATTTAGCACAATTTGCCTTGACGAATTAAAAATTTAGCAGAATTTTGCCTTGATGAATGCTGAATTGCCTTGAAGGTATAATAAAAGAAAGGCTGCGATCGAGTTCCATCTGTGTGGCATCAGACTGTGTGTTACTCGGTTAATCGTATTAGCAGTTATGAAGACGGTGTGGGGATGGGTTGGTTGTATATTGAGCTGTGATCATGTTTGATATGGGTCGGTCATAGTGGACCTATAGATTGCAGGTTTTATAAGTGGTTGTTTCCATCAGAAATTCTTGTACCTTGCATTTGTCTGCATGTTGGCTGAATCTCATCATCTGGAGCACATTAAACATCATCATGCAGTATTGCGTTAGAAAAACGCCCGAGAGACTCATCACCCGAATCATTTGTCTCATGGGGCTCTACAATCATGTTGTCAGCTGGATTCCATACTCGTGTCTGCTCATTGGGTTGCACTATGGAGGTTATGTTTAGGTTTGAGTCACGGTGATTAACTGTGGTGGGGTGTGCCGAAAAACTAGCAGCGTCCTGGGTCCCTCTATCCTCCTCTTCTATCCTAGTTAGCCTATGGTTTTGATCCCTCACCCAGGTTGGGGATGCGCCATCGGTTGTGCCTATTAAAATGACCTGGTGTCATTTAGTCAGGCCCTGACTGTTGGGTCCGGAACCAATGAAGTGTTCTCCTGAGCCTGTGTTTATGGGTGAATCCATTATGCTGCAGGGCTCGGTGTGTAGCGAGTCACACCAGTCCTCGAGGGTGCGCAAGTCTCCTGTTATGTCCAGGTCGATTAGTATATCTTGGGGCACTTTAGGTGTGGAAGAGGCTTTTGGCTGTAGCAGGAAAGGAGTATAGGTCTGGTTTGAATGTGGGAGTGAACAAGGGGTGTTTGGGGAAATAGATTCAATGGGTGAGGCTATCTTGGCCGCCAGGCGTCATCGTCTCCTATGCTTAATGTGGGACGGTGGGAGTGATTACTCTGGGCTCCGTAAGCTTTCAGCTGATTTACATGGAACCAACCAGTTTTCCCATCAGCGATCAGAAGTTTATAAACTATGGGGCTTATTTTGTCAATGATGGTGTGAGGGCCTGCATATTTAAGGGACAGGAAAGAACTGAGATTTAGAGGGAAATCATTACCTTCTGTCTGACAGTATATTCCACTAAATGTACCTTGCTATCAAAGTATGCCTTACTCGACTTCTTTTTGATATGGAGATGCTGGCTTTAGACTGGGCACAGTAAGAAGTCTCACAACACCAGGTTAAAGTCCAATAGTTTATTTGGAATCACGAGCTTTCGGGAACAAAGAACAATACAGCACAGGAACAGGCGCTTCAGCCCTCCAAGCCTGCGCCGCTCATATGCCCAACTAGACCATTCGTTTGTATCCCTCTATTCCCAGTCTGTTCATGTGGCTATCTAGATAAGTCTTAAACGATCCCAACGTGTCCGCCTCAATCACCTTGCTTGGCAGTGCATTCCAGGCCCCCATCATCCTCTGTGTAAAATACGTCCCCCTGACATCTGTGTTGAACCTTGCCCCCCTCACCTTGAACCCGTGACCCCTTGTGTTCGTCACCTCCGACCTGGGAAAAAGCTTCCCACTGTTCACCCTATCTATGCCCTTCATAATTTTATACACCTCTATTAGGTCGCCCCTCATCCTCCGTCTTTCCAGGGAGAACAACCCCAGTTTACCCAATCTCTCCTCATAGCTAAGACCCTCCATACCAGGCAACATCCTGGTAAACCTTTTCTGTACTCTCTCCAAAGCCTCCACGTCCTTCTGGTAGTGTGGCGACCAGAACTGGACGCAGTATTCTAAGTGTGGCCTAACCAACATTCTATACAGCTGCAACATCATATGCCAACTTTTATATTCTATGCCCTGTGCAATAAAGGCAAACATGCCATATGCCTTCTTGACCACCCTCTCCACCTGTGCTGCCACCTTTACGGATCTGTGGACTTGTACACCCAGGTCCCTCTGTGTGTCTATACTCCTGATGGTTCTGCCATTTATTGTATAGCTCCTCCTTACATTAGATCTACCGAAATGCATCACTTCGCATTTACCTGGATTAAATTCCATCTGCCATTTCTCCACCCAATGTTCCAGCCTATCTATATCCTGCTGTATTCTCTGACGATGTTCATCACCATCCGCAACTCCAGCAATCTTCATGTCGTCTGCAAACTTACTGATCACACCAGCTATATCTTCCTCCAAATCATTTATATATATCACAAACAGCAGAGGTCCCAGTACAGAGCCCTGCGGAACACCACTAGTCACAGACCTCCAACCGGAAAAAGACCCCTCCACTGTTACCCTCTGTCTTCTATGGCTAAGCCAGTTCTCCACCCATTTAGCTAGCTCACCTTTTACCCCGTGAGATTTAACCTTTTGCACCAGCCTGCCATGAGGGACCTTGTCAAACGCTTTACTAAAATCCATATGGACGACATCCACGGCCCTTCCCTCGTCAATCGTTTTTGTCACCTCCTCAAAAAACTCAACCAAATTTGTGAGGCATGCCCTCCCTCGTACAAAACCATGCTGTCTATCGCTAATGAGATTATTCAGTTCTAAATGCACATATATCCTATCTCTAAGAATCTTCTCCAACAATTTCCCTACCACGGATTTTAAGCTCACCGGCCTATAATTACTCGGGTTATCCTTGCTACCCTTCTTAAATAACAGGACCACATTTGCTATCCTCCAATCCTCTGGGACCTCACCTACGTCCAGTGAAAAGACAAAGATTTCTGTTAGAGGCCCAGCAATTTCATCTGTTGCCTCCCTGAGGAGTCTAGGATCGATGCCATCTGGCCCTGGGGATTTGTCTGTCTTAATGTTTCCTAAAAAACCTAACATTTCCTCCCTTGCAATTGAGATTTTTTCTAACGGGTCAACACATCTCTCTGAGACAATACCAGTCAACATGTCCCTCTCCTTTGTGAATACTGATGCAAAGTATTCGTTTAGGATCTGGGCGGAGAAGTGGCAGATGGACTTCAACCCGGATAAGTGTGTGGTGATCCATTTTGGCAGATCCAATGGGATGAAGCAGCAGTATAATATGAAGGGTACCATTCTTAGCAGTGTAGAGGATCAGAAGGACCTTGGGGTCCGGGTCCATAGGACTCTTAAATCGGCCTCGCAGGTGGAGGATGCGGTCAAGAAGGCGTACGGCGTACTAGCCTTCATTAATCGAGGGATTGAGTTTAGGAGTCGGGAGATAATGCTGCAGCTTTATAGGACCCTGGTTAGACCCCACTTGGAGTACTGCGCGCAGTTCTGGTCACCTCATTACAGGAAAGATGTTGAAGCCATTGAAAGGGTGCAGAGGAGATTTACAAGGATGTTGCCTGGATTGGGGGGCATGCCTTATGAGGATAGGTTGAGGGAGCTTGGTCTCTTCTCCCTGGAGAGACGAAGGATGAGAGGTGACCTGATAGAGGTTTACAAGATGTTGAGAGGTCTGGATAGGGTAGACTCTCAGAGGCTATTTCCAAGGGCTGAAATGGTTGCTACGAGAGGACACAGGTTTAAGGTGCTGGGGGGTAGGTACAGAGGAGATGTCAGGGGTAAGTTTTTCACTCAGAGGGTGGTGGGTGAGTGGAATCGGCTGACGTCGGTGGTGGTGGAGGCAAACTCGTTGGGGTCTTTTAAGAGACTTCTGGATGAGTACATGGGATTTAATGGGATTGAGGGCTATAGATAGGCCTAGAGGTGGGGATGTGATCGGCGCAACTTGTGGGCCGAAGGGCCTGTTTGTGCTGTGGCTTTCTATGTTCTATGTTCTATCTCTCCTACTTCCTTTGGTTCTAAGCATACTTCCCCTCCTTTGTCCCTGAGAGGTCCGATTCTTTCCCTAACAACCCTCTTGTTCCTAACATATGTATAAAATGCCTTAGGATTCTCCTTAATCCTGTCTGCCAAGGACATTTCATGACCCCTTTTTGCCCTTCTAACTCCCTGTTTGAGTTCTTTTCTACTTTCTCTGTATTCCTCCAGTGCTCCATCTGTTTTTCGCTGCCTGGACCTCATGTATGCCTCTTTTTTCTGTTTGATTAGACCCACAATTTCACTGGTTATCCACGGCTCCCGAATCCTACCTTTCCTATCCTTCCTCTTTACAGGCACATGCCTGTCCTGCAGTCCTATCAACTGCTCCTTAAAAGACTCCCATGTGCCAGATGTGCTCCTTCCTCAGGTGAGTGCAGAAATGTGTTCGCAAACACGGCATATATACACAGAGATGCAATTGCAAGATAACGGTTGGATTGCGAGTGTTTACAGGTAATCAAGTCTTTACAGGTACAGACCATGCGAGTGGAGAGAGGTATAATCACAGATTAAAGAGGTGTGAATTGTCTCAAGCCAGGACAGTTAGTAGGATTTTGCAAGCCGAGGCAAAATGGTGGGGATTACATGTAGTGTGACATGAACTCAAGACCCGGTTGAGGCCGTCCTCATGCATGCGGAACTTGGCTATCAGTTTCTGCGAGGCGATTCTGCGTTGTTATGTGTCTTGAAGGCCGCCTTGGAGAACGCTTACTCGAAGATCGGAGGCTGAATGCCCTTGGTTGCTGAAGTGTTCCCCGACAGGAAGGGAACACTCCTGTCTGGTGATTGTTGAACGGTGTCCGTTCATCCGTTGTCTAAGTGTCAGGGAACACAATATCCCCAAGACCTAATGAGATCTATCCCAGAATACTGAGGGAGGAAATTACTGGCGCCTTGTACTAAATCTTTGTGTCCTCTCTAGTCATAGGAGAGGCCCCAGAGGACTGGCGAATAGCCAATGTTGTTCCTTTGTTCAAGAAGGGCAATAGGGATAATCAGGAAAATTACAGGCCGGTGAGCCTGTCGGAAAATTATTGAAGAGGATTCTTAGAGACAGGACTTACTTACATTTGGAAAAATATGGATTTATTAGCGATAAACAGCATGGCTTTGTGTAGAGGAGGTCGTGTCTTACAAACTTGATTAAGTTTTTTGAGGAATGAGGGTAGAGAGGTAGATGTTGTCTACCTGGACTTTAGCAAGGCCTTTGACAAGATCCCTCATGGCAGGCTGATACAGAAGGTAAAGTCACATGGGATTTGCAGTGAACTGGTAAAACGGGTACAGAACTGACTTGGTCATAGATTACAGAGAATAGCGGTGGAAGGGTATTTTTCTGACTGGAGATCTGTGACTAATGGCGTTCCACAGGGATCAGAGCTGGGGCCTCTGTTGTTTGTAATATATATAAATGATTTGGAGGAGAATGTAGATGGTCTGATTATTAAGTATACAGATGACACACAGTCTGGGGGAGCTGTGGATAGTCAGGAGGATTGCCAGAGGATACAACAGGATATAGGTATGCTGGAGACTTGAGTGGAGAAAAAGCAGATGGAATTTAATCCGCACAAATGCGAAGTGATGCATTTTGGAAGGTCTAACCTTAGAAACATAGAACAATTCTACAATGCAGAAGAACCCATAGGGCCTGCACTGACAACAAACCCACTCAGGCCCTATCCCCGTAACCCTACATATTTACCCTGCTTGTCCCCCTGACACTTTTTAGCATTGAAGTGGGAAAAATATACAGATGGGTACACATAAAATGGCTGCCTGGCACATAAACAGTCACCTGGGAAAGAGACATTAACCAGGCACTGACTTTCAGTACAGACAGCTACCTGAGATCAAAACATAAAGGACAGACAGCTATTCAAAGTTAAACATGCAGGAATCAAATCCTGCAAGAAGCCAGCCAGGGCTTGAAGCACTCTTTAGGATAAGGACAATAGGGTTGGATAACGAGATTAACTACAGGTGGGATCGGGAATACATAACTGCAGGAAAACCAATTACTGTAAATTACTATATGAATAGACCGAAACTAAAACCATTGATGGTCACTGACGAAGGAAATGTATCCATTCATAGAACAGTGCAATGTTAACATGCTTATGTCTGTATCTGCCTGTATTTGTCTATAACGATGTGTTAACAATCGATCACCTACTTGATTACAATGATGTGATAATGGCGAGATGTCCGGTCCATTTATTGTGTAAAGGGTATAAAGATGGACCGCTCCTATTGTCTCATGGAGAGAAGGTTTGCTGCTTGTTAGTGCCTTTTCTCCACGAAGCTTCGTTAAAAGAAAACTGTATTCTTGAAACCTTCAAGCCTGACTCAGGGGTACATTTCCCACAACAGCATGGTCAATCAGCCTAATCTACACATCTTCAGAGTGTGGGAGGAAACCAGAGCACCCAGAGGAAACCTATGCAGACACGGGGAGAACATGCAAACTCCACACAGACAGTGACTCGAGGCTAAATTCACTCCAGGTCCCTGACCACTGTACCATCAGGCTGTGTAATGCAGGAGAGAAACATACAGTAAATGGCAGAATCCTTAGAAGCATTAACATGCAGAGGGATCTAGGCATACAGGTCCACAGTTTCCTGGAAGTGGCAACACAAGTGGATAAGGTAGTCAAGAAGGCGTATGGCATGCTTGCCTTCATCAGCCAGGGCGTAGAGTATAAAAATTGACAAGTCCTGTTGTAGCTGTATAGAACTTTAGTTCGGCCACATTTGGAATATTGCGTAGAGTTCTGGCCGCCACATTACCAGAAGGTAGTGGAGACTTTGGAAAGGGTACAGAAAAAGCTTACCAGGATGTTGCCTGGTTTGGAATGTATAAGTTATGAGGAAAGATTGGACAAACTTGGTTTGTTTTCACTTGAATGTTGGAGGCTGAGGGGCAACCTGATAAAAGTTTACAAAATTGAGAGGCATGAATAAATTGGATAGTTGGAGTCTTTTACCCAGGATAGGTGACATAAGTTTAAGATAAAAGGGGGAAAGTTTAAAGGAGATGTGAGAGGCATGTTTTTTTACTGAGAGGATGGTAAGTGCCTGGAATGCGCTGTCAAAGGAAGTGGTCAAAGCAGATAGAATTGACATCTTGATAGATACATGAATAGACAGGGAATAAAGGGATACGGACCACATAGAGCAAAACGTCTTTAGAAAGGTGCCATGTGTGGCTTGGTGGGCCGAAGACCTGTTCCTGTGTTGTACTGTTGCTTGTGTTACGATGTGGAGGTTGTTCCCCTTTTGAGATGTAACGCTGAATCCCCCAAAGAGGAATACCATGCCTTGTAATCTGTTAAAAGTATATGGGAAGGTGTGAACTGTTCTTCAGTAACGTTTAGTGGTTAACTAACAGAAATACCTGACTCTCACTTTAAAATTAACACTAAACAATTTATTTAATTAACTTACAGGGAACTTTAACTAGACAAGTAAAATACTGAATAAAGTAAGATTCTAATGGAATGCTGTTCAAATAAACCAAAAAAAATAGAATTCAGTCACTCTCAAAAAAATACAACCAGGTTTTGTGGCTTTCAGAAACTTGTGGAGTTCTTTTGCTGATTCCTCTAAGTTCTTGCTGATTTAGTACCTTTCGCTGGTTAGATATTGCATTCTCTTAAGACATATATAAAGTTGGCAGAGTTGAGAACTGCTCTCCCCTTTCCAAACTTGAGAGGTGGCAGTTGCTAACTCCCGTTTTTTCCCCCTTGCACCCTCTTTTATACCTGTGATGACCTATCAATTTTCCTACAATTGGATTGGTCTGATTTTTTTCAACACCATCAAATTCAAATGTTATAGGTTCCTGGTAGCTGAGTGCCTGCTTTAAATTGGTTGGGCAAAATTCAAAACATTCAAATACCTGAAGTCTGTTACCAAGGCAACCCTGTTGCCGAGCCTTTGATACAAATGTTTCAGCTTGGATTCTTTGTGTACTTTGCATTTTAAACCTCCAAGCACTGAAAACAAACAGTTTATGGGCGGCACGGTGGCACAGTGGTTAGTACTGCTGCCTCACAGTGCCAGGGACCTGCGTTCGATTCCCAGCTTGGGTCACTGCCTGTGTGAAGTTTGCACATTCTCCCCGTGTCTATGTGGGTTTCCTCCGAGTGTTCCGGTTTCCTCCCACAGTCCAAAGATGTGCTGGTTATGTGCATTGGCCATGCTAAATTTTCCCTCAGTGTACCCGAACAGGTGCCGGAGTGTGGTGACTAGGGGATTTTCACAGTAACTTCATTGAAGTGTTAATGTAAGACCACTTGTGACTAATAAATAAATAAACTTTTAAAAACTATAAGCTTTAAATGTTGTTCCTCTGTTTAAGAAAGGGAATAGAAATGACCCTGGTAATTATAGACCGGTTAGTCTTACTTCGGTGGTTGGTAAATTGATGGAAAAGGTCCTTAGGGATGGGATTTACGACCATTTAGAAAGATGCGGATTAATCCGGGATAGTCAGCATGGATTCGTGAAGGGCAAGTCGTGCCTCACAAATTTGATTGAATTTTTTGAGGAGGTAACGAAGTGTGTTGATGAAGGTAGGGCAGCTGATGTCATATACATGGATTTTAGTAAGGCGTTTGATAAGGTCCCCCATGGTCGGCTTATGATGAAAGTAAGGAGGGAAAGTTGGCCGATTGGATAGGTAACTGGCTGTCTGATCGAAGACAGAGGGTGGTGGTGGATGGAAAATTTTCGGACTGGAGGCAGGTTGCTAGCGGAGTGCCACAGGGATCAGTGCTTGGTCCTCTGCTATTTGTGATTTTTATTAATGACTTAGAGGAGGGGGCTGAAGGGTGGATCAGTAAATTTGCTGATGACACCAAGATTGGTGGAGTAGTGGATGAGGTGGAGGGCTATTGTAGGCTGCAAAGAGACATAGATAGGATGCAAAGCTGGGCTGAAAAATGGCAAATGGAGTTTAACCCTGATAAATGTGAGGTGATTCATTTTGGTAGGACTAATTTAAATGTGGATTACAGGGTCAAAGGTAGGGTTCTGAAGACTGTGGAGGAACAGAGAGATCTTGGGGTCCATATCCACAGATCTCTGAAGGTTGCCACTCAAGTGGATAGAGCTGTGAAGAAGGCCTATAGTGTGTTAGCTTTTATTAACAGGGGGTTGGAGTTTAAGAGCCGTGGGGTTATGCTGCAACTGTACAGGACCTTGGTGAGACCACATTTGGAATATTGTGTGCAGTTCTGGTCACCTCACTATAAGAAGGATGTGGAAGCGCTGGAAAGAGTGCAGAGGAGATTTACCAGGATGCTGCCTGGTTTGGAGGGTAGGTCTTATGAGGAAAGGTTGAGGGAGCTAGGGCTGTTCTCTCTGGAGCGGAGGAGGTTGAGGGGAGACTTAATAGAGGTTTATAAAATGATGAAGGGGAGAGATAGAGTGAACATTCAAAGACTATTTCCTCGGGTGGATGGAGCTATTTACAAGGGGGCATAACTATAGGGTTCATGGTGGGAGATATAGGAAGGATATCAGAGGTAGGTTCTTTACGCAGAGAGTGGTTGGGGTGTGGAATGGACTGCCTGCAGTGATAGTGGAGTCAGACACTTTAGGAACATTTAAGCGGTTATTGGATAGGCACATGGAGCACACCAGGATGATAGGGAGTGGGATAGTTTGATCTTGGTTTCAGATAAAGCTCGGCACAACATCGTAGGCCGAAGGGCCTGTTCTGTGCTCTACTGTTCTATGTTCTAAAGGGACTACGCAATGTTTTTTCCTCTAGCATTTTTACATAAACATAGAAACATAGGAAAACTACAGCACAATACAGGCCCTTCAGCCCACAAAGCTGTGCCGAACATGTCCCCTACCTTAGCTATTACTAGGCTTACCTATAACCCTCTATCTTACTAAGTTCCATATACTTATCTTAAGTCTCTTAAAAGACCCTATCGAATCCGCCTCCACCACTGTTGCTGGCAGCCCATTCCACGCACCCACCACCCTCTGAGTGAAAAACGAAAGCCCTGACATCTCCTCTGTACCTACTCCCCAGCACCTTAAACCTGTGTCCTCTTGTGGCAACCATTTCAGCCCTGGGAAGAAGCCTCTGACTATCCACTCGATCAATACCTCTCAACATCTTATACACCTCTATCCTTCATCTCTCCAAGGAGAAAAGGCCGAGCTCACTCAACCTATCCTCATAAGGCATGCTCCCCAACCCAGGCAACATCCTTGTAAATCTCCTCTGCACCCTTTCTATGGCTTCCACATCCTTCCTGTAATGAGGCGACCAAAACTGAGCACAGTACTCCAAGTGTGGTCTGACCAGGGTCTTATATAGCAACATTATCTCACGACTCCTAAACTCAATTCCTCGATTGATGAAGGCCAGTACACCACACGCCTTCTTAACCACAGCCTCAACCTGCATAGCTGCTTTGAGCGTCCTATGAACTCTGACCCCAAGATCCTTCTGATCTTCCACTCTGCCAAGAGTCTTACCATTAACATTATATTCCGCCATCCTATTTGACCTGCCAAAATGAACCACCTCACACTTATCTGGGTTGAACTCCATCTGCCACTTCTCCGCCCAGTCTTGCATCGTATCAATGTCTCGCTGCAACTTCTGACATCCCTCCGCACTATCCACAACACCTCCAATCTTTGTGTCATCAGCAAACGTACCAACCCATCCCTTCACTTCCTCATCCAGGTCATTTATAAAAATCACAAAGAGTCCCAGAACAGATCCCTGGGGCACTCCACTGGTGACCGACCTCCATGCATAATATGACCCATCTACAACCACTCTTTGTCTTCTGTGGGCAAGCCAGTTCTGGATCCACAAAGCAATGTCCCCTTGGATCCCATGCCCCCTCACTTTCTCAATAAGCCTTGCATGGGGCACCTTATCAAATGCCTTGCTGAAGTCCATATATACTACATCTACTGCTCTTTCTTCATCAATGTGTTTCGTCACATCCTCAAAAAATTCAATCAGGCTCGTAAAACCATGCTGACTATTCTTAATCATATTATACCTCTCCAAATGTTCATAAATCCTGCCTCTCAGGATCTTCTTCTTCAACTTACGAACCACTGAGGTTAGACTCACTGGTCTATAATTTCCAGGGCTATCTCTACTCCCTTTCTTGAATAAAGGAACAACATCCGCAATCCTCCAATCCTCCGGAACCTCTCTTGTCTCCATTGATGATGCAAAGATCATCGCCAGAGGCTCAGCAATCTCCTCCCTCGCCTCCCACAGTAGCCTGGGGTACATCTCATCCGGTCCCAGCGACTTATCTAACTTGATGCTTTTCAAAAGCTCCAACACATCCTCTTTCTTAATATCTACATGCTCAAGCTTTTCAGTCCGCTGCAAGTCTGCACCACAACCACCAAGATCCTTTTCTCTAACATTCCCCAGCTCCCTGAACCTTTTGTAAGCTTTTCTTTTCTTCTTGACCAGATTCATTACAGCCTTTGTACACCACGGTACCTGTAACCTACCATAACTTCCCTGTCTCATTGGAACGTTGCTATGCAGAACTCCAGACAAATATTCCCTGAAAATTTGCCACATTTCTTCCGTACATTTTCTGAGAAAACCTCTTTCCAATTTAAGCCTCCAATTTCCTGCCTGATAGCCTCATAATTCCCCTTACTTCAATTAAACACTTTTCTAACTTGTCTGATCCTATCACTCTCCAACGCTATTGTAAAGGAGATAGAATTATGATCACTATCTCCAAAATGCTCTCCCACTGAGAGATCTGACACCTGACCAGATTCATTTCCCAATACCAATCCAAATACAGCCTCTCCTCTTGTAGACTTATCTACATACTGTGTCAAGAAACCCTCCTGAACACACCTAACAAACTCCTCCCCATCTACACCCCTTACTGTAGGGAGATTCCAATCAATATTTGGGAAATTAAAATCTCCCATCACGACCACTCTTATTATTACACCTTTCCAGGATTTGTTTCCCTATCTGCTCCTCAACATCCCTGTTACTATTGGGCGGCCTATAGAAAACACCCAGTAAAGTTATTGACCCCTTCCTGTTCCTAACCTCCACCCACAGAGACTCCGTAGACAATCCCTCCATGGTGTCCATCTTTTCTGCAGCCGTGACACTATCCCTGATCAACAGTGCCACTCCCCCACCTGTTTTGCTTCCCTCCCTGTCCCTTCTGAAACATCTGAAACTCGGCACTTGAAGTAACCAGTCCTGTCCCTGAGTCATCCAAGTCTCTGTAATGGCCACCACATCATATTTCCAAGTAGTGATCCACGCTCTAAGCTCATCCACTTTGTTCACACTCGTTGCGTTAAAATAGACACATCTCAAACCTTCGGTCTGAGCGCTCCCCTTCTCTATCACCTGCCTATCCTCCCTCTCACACTGTCGACAAGCTTTCTCTATTTGTGAGCTAACTTCCTCTCTCCCAGTCACTTCAATTTGATTCCCACCCCCCAACCATTTTAGTTTAAACCGTCCCCAGTAACCTTAGCAAACCTCCCCACCAGGATATTGGTCCTCCTGGGATTCATGTGCAACCCGTCCTTATTGTACAGGTCACACCTGCCCCAAAAGAGGTCCCAATGATCCAGAAACCTGAATCCCTGCCCCCTGCTCCAATCCCTCAGCCATGCATTTATCCTCCACCTCATTCCATTCCTACTCTCACTGTCGCGTGGCACAGGCAGCAACCCCGAGATTACTGCCTTTGCGGTCCTTCTTCTCAACTCCCTTCCCAACTCCCTATATTCTCCTTTCAGGACCTCTTCCCTTTTCCTACCTATGCCATTGGTACCAATATGTACCACGACCTCTGACTCTTCTCCCTCCCACTTCAGGATATCTTGGACGCGATCATAAACATCCCGGATCCTGGCACCAGGGAGGCAAACTACCATCTGAGTTTCTTGACCGCGTCCACAGAATCGCCTGTCTGACCCCCTCACTATAGAGTCCCCTATCACTACTGCCTTCCTCCTCCTTTCCCTACCCTTCTGAGCTACAGGGCCGGACTCTGTGCCGGAGACAGGGCCACTGTTGCTTCCTCCAGGTAGGCTGTCCCCCCCCAACAGCACTCAAACAGGAGTACTTATTGTTAAGGGGCACAGCCTCTGGGGTACTCACTAGTACCTGACCTTTCCCCTTCCCCTTCCTAACCGTGACCCACTTGTCTGCCTCCCGTGGCCCCGGTGTGACCACCTGCCTGTAACTCCTCTCTATCACCTCCTCATTCTCCCTGCCCAGATGAAGGTCATCGAGCTGCAGCTCCAGTTCCCTAACACGGTCCCTTAGGAGCTGCAGCTCGACGCACCTGGTGCAGATATGGACATCCGGGAGGCTAGGAGACTCCAGGACCTCCCACATCCGACACCAAGAACAACAAACTGGCCTCACACTCATAATTCCCTCTTTCTTCAAATAACACAGGAAAAACTAAGAACTAAACCTACCCTGCCTCACCTGTTGAGCCAAAGCCCTTCAGCCTTCACTCTGCTCCCGCTCACAATGCTGCCCGCTGGATAGAGCGGCCTGCTTTTCAAAGGGGCCTACTTTCGGTTTTACCCTCCCAGCTGCCTTGGAGAAAATAAAACACTCTGAAAATAGAGTACTTTAAAAACACCTCTTACCCACTAGCTCTCCTCTCCTGAAAACACCACTCTAGCAGCTCCACTGGAACATCTTTATCAACATCAAATTCCAACTTCAAAAACTCAACTTCGCAACACTTGTTCTTTGTCCTTTGTTATCTACGGATGTTGCAGCAAGTTTCTCAACCTCCAAATGCAACTCCTGAACATGTTTCCTGTTCTCTTAATGCTATGTCCATAAGCATTCAGGCTAAACTCCTGCAAAATCAACTTGCATGACTAGACTAGAATCATACAGAAGAAGCTCCTTGGTCCATCAAGTCTGCACTGACACATGCGACACACCTGACTTCCCACCTCGACCTGTCTACCAGCGCTTGGCCCATAACCTTGAACGTTATGACGTGCAAATTGCTCATCCAAGTACCGGGCGGCACGGTAGCACAGTGGTTAGCACTGCTGCTTCACAGCTCCAGGGTCCCGGGTTCGATTCCCGGCTCGGGTCACTGTCTGTGTGGAGTTTGCACATTCTCCTCGTGTCTGCGTGGGTTTCCTCCGAGTGCTCCGGTTTCCTCCCACAGTCCAAAGATGTGCGGGTTAGGTTGATTGGCCAGGTTAAAAAAAAAAATTGCCCCTTAGAGTCCTGGGATGCGTAGGTTAGAGGGATTAGCGGGTAAAATATGTGGGGGTAAGGCCTGGGTGGGATTGTGGTCGGTGCAGACTCAATGGGCCGAATGGCCTCCTTCTGCACTGTAGGGTTTCTATGATTTCTATGATGTGAGGCAACTCAGCTCTACCACCCTCCCCGGCAGCGCATTTCAAACGATCGCCACCCTCTGGGTAAAATCGTTTTTCCTCCCATCCCCCTAAACCTCCTGCACCTCACTTTGAACCTATGTCCCCTTGTGACTGACCCTTCAACTAAGGGTTGCTCCTTAGCTACTCTGTCCATGCCCCTCATAATATTGTATATTTCGATCAGGTCATCCCTCAGTCTTCTTTGCTCCAAACCTCTCTTCATAACTTAAAGGTTCCATCCCAGTCAGAATCCTGCGGAATCTTCCCTGCACCCTCTCTAGTGCGGTCACATTCTTCTGATAATTTGGCAACCAGAATTGCACACAGTACTCTAGCTGTGGCCTCACCACAGTTCTGTACAACTCCAACATGACTTCCATGCCTTTGTAATCTATGCCTCGACTGATTAGCGGTGGCACATTTACACAGTGGTTAACACTGCTGCCTCACAGCTCCAGGGACCTGGGTTCGATTCCCGGCTTGGGTCACTGTCTGTGTGGAGTTTGCACATTCTCCTCGTGACTGCGTGGGTTTCCTCCGGGTGCTCCGGTTTCCTCCCACAGTCCAAAGATGTGCGGGTTAGGTTGATTGGCCATGCTAAAATTGCCCCTTAGTGTCCTGAGATACGTAGGTTAGAGGGATTAGCAGGTAAATATGTAGGGATAAGGGAGTAGGGCCTGGGTGGGATTGTGGTCGGTGCAGACTCGATGGGCCGAATGGCCTCTTTCTGCACTGTAGGGTTTCTATGATTCTATGATTCTCACAGCTCCAGGGCCCGGCTTGGGTCATTGTCTGTGAGAAGTTTGCACATTCTCCCCATGTCTGGGTGTTCCAGTTTCCTCCCACAGTTCAAAGATGTGTGGGTTAGCTTGATTGACCATGCTAAATCACCCCTTAGTGTCAGGTGGATTAACAGGGTAAATATGTGGGGTTAGGGGAACAGGGCCTGGGTGGGATTGTGGTCGGTGCTGACTTGATGGGCCAAATGGTCTCCTTTTGCACTGTAGGGATTCTATGATGCATGATTCTGAGTTAAAGATCTCATTAGCCTGTGCAGTATTTGCATGGCTGAATGATTTTTCCCCATCTCTAATGCCTTTCATTTTTTGATCTTGAAGTTCAAGAGGTTATTTTCACCTTCTTTCTGTAGTTCACACAGACTTACAACAGCTGGAAAATGGGAGACCCACTGCAGAATCTCAGTGCTATATTGAAAACTAATTGTGAATAAGGTTTAAAATATTAAGTATTTGAAAAAGAATTACTGCTAAATATTCTAAACTGTGCCTTTTTTCTTGATTTTAGTTCCTCCAACTATTATGATTCAAACGTATCCAGTTTTCTCTCCGAATGACTGCAGTGAACGCCTTGGTATCACCTGTATAGCAGCAAATGCGAAACCAGCTGCCAACATTAATTGGGAAATGCCTTTCGCTTTCAATGCCAGTGAGCATATTGAGCCTCCTGCTCCTAATGGAACTGTGACCGTTTCTAGCCATTTCCACCTGTGTCCAGCAAGGTCAATGAATGGGCAGAATGTTTCCTGTATTGTGAGGCATCCAACTCTGAACAGTCTTGAACAAGTTTCTTATAAGCTGAATATTACCTGTAATCACAATTTTGATTTATCTTTATTTGTTTTTATTAAATACACAATGAGGCACAAGAACTGAAATAGAATCTATTATGGCTCCATTTTAATCACTTCCGCGTGCTGAAAGTGAGCTGCAGTTAAAATAACAGTGATGGAGCCTGGTAGTTAGAGGTGGAGAAAATGCAGAGCCAAGGATGGGGGCAGGTTTTGAAGCCTGGTTCAGGGATTACCCAAAAGTTCCTACCCCTCCTAGCTCACAAGATAACTGCGAAAAAATGAAACATAAAGATTTTAAGGATTCTTGAGGATTATTGCCTGACAGAATACCTGTCATTACTACCTCCACCCTCCCACTCAAGCCTCTGGTTAGGACACTGAAAATTTTCTGATAACATTATTGGACCTGACCTGCATATTTAAGATAGGACCCTACTTCGTGATGTGGGTGCCCTGTTGCCTGCTCGTTAGAGAGAATTCTAATGAAAGTCATATTGGACTTGAAAGGTTTACCCTGTTTCTCTTTTCATAGATGCTGCCAGATCTGCTGACGTTTTCCATAAGAGAGGGTTAATATGGGGACGGAACAGGGCAGAAGGGAGCCTATTGATCAGTTTGTATTTCGACCTGCAGGCCTGGTTGTCCACCAATTCCAATGCAGCCTGCAGCATTTAAATTCAATGAACGCCTGCTGTTATAACTGCATAGATACACTGCATGGAATAGTGTAGATTAGAGGGGCTTTAGATTGGTACCACTGGTCGGCGCAACATCGAGGGCCGAAGGGCCTGTACTGCGCTGTAATGTTCTATGTTCTATACACCACTCTCCATTAATATTAAGACAACAAAATAATTCATCCCATTGTGCCCATGTCTCTGAAAGAGCTACTAGTTCTCCATACTTTATGCATAGCCCTGCAATTTTTAGTGTTTTTTAATTCAACATTGAATTCTATTTAGAAAGTTATTATTGAATCTGCTTCCATCACCCAATCAAGCAATAAATTTCCTCCAGGTGCTTTTTTGCCATTACCTTATTCTCAAATTTACGATATTTCCAGTGGAAACAGTTTCTCCTTATCTACCCTATTAAAAAGCCTCAATTTTTAACACCTCTGTTAGATCTCTCTTTATGCTCTTTAATCTCAAGGAAACAGCCCTAATTTCTCCAATATCATCTGTATGAGTGAAGCCCCTGATTCTTGAGGTAACTCGAATAAATCCTGTCTATGTTCTCTGCCAAAACTTTTACATCCTTCTTTGTAGGGTCCCCAGAATAAGGCATCATTCTCGAGTTGAGATTTCTACAGTCATTCACATCAACCTGTAATAACTTCCCTTTGTACTTTGTGCCTCTATCCATAAACCCAAAGATTACATGGATTAAATTGGGGTGCCCTGCTTTAAGTGTGGGGTTTGCAATTTGCTACCTGTCCATACTCAGTCAGTTAGAGGTGAATGGCTCATAATTTTGGCACACTCACTAGTCTGTATTATTGTAGTTTCTGGCTGAGCTGGTCCATTACTGACAGCTGCCTCTGCTCTCAACTGGGGAGCTCAGTAGTGGCCTCCATGAGACCATAAGATGTAGCCAGTCTTCTGTTCTTAAAGGCAAGCTGGCCAAGGGAAGTCGCACTGAATAATATTGGTGGATTTTAAATGAACGCCAAGGTAAAGAGAGCATTCCAGGGTGATAAATACAGGTATTTGCAGTAGAGGTGAATAGGAGGCCCTCAAGAGGAGGTGATCATGCAGGTCAACCCCCAGACCCTAGACCTGAGAAGCTGGCAGCTGGACCACAAGAAATCTAATGATCTCATCTGGATGCTCAAGGAATGAATACATACCCATTAATTACACCACCCAACTACTCGTGCTGCACAAGTCATTCCAGCCCAATCAAATACGTAGCAGCACTCCCTAACCAAGGCCATTGGTACATTGGTGAATAATGGAACAACACCAGAGCTGCGATTTTCAAATGATTTCAAGAGATGAAAATTGCATCATTCCTACTTTGATGTCTGCAGTGATTCCTGACCCCTGTACTCTAAACCAGGACAGACCAGATTCAGGCTGTTAGCTTTCCCATTGGCATTTATGGGAATGGAAATGGGGAGGGATGGTATTGGCAGCTGAATGTTGCCATTTTAACAGTATTGCCCAAAGTCAGTTTCAGTCTTTTTAAGGACAATACCAAGATATTGAAAATATTCCATACGCCTCCTTGATGGTAAGTATATCCTTTCTTTGATAAGAAGACCAAAACTGCACACAATACTGCAGGTGTGGTCTCATCAAGCCCTGTATAGTTTTTGATTTGATTTATTATTGTCTCGTGTATTAATATACAGTGAAAAGCATTGTTTCTTGCGCGCTATACAGACAAAGCATACCGTTCATAGAGAAGGAAGCGAGAGAGTGCAGAATGTACTGTTACAGTCATAGCTAGGGTGTAGAGAAAGATCAACTTAATGCAAGATAGGTCCATTCAAAACTCTGACAGCAGCAGGGAAGAAGCTGTTCTTGAGTCGGTTGGTATGTGACCTCAGACTTTTGTATCTTTTTCCCGACGGAAGAAGGTGGAATAGATAATGTCCAGGGTGCGTAGGGTTATTAATTATGCTGGCTGCTTTGCCGAGGCAGCGGGAAGTGTAGACAGAGTCAATGGGTGGGAGGCTGGTTTGCGTGATGGATTGGGCTACATTCATGAACTTTTGTAGTTTCTTGCGGTCTTGGGCAGAGCAGGAGCCATACCAAGCTGTGATACAAGCAGAAAGAATGCTTTCTATGGTGCATCTGTAAAAATTGGTGAGGGTCGCAGCTGACATGCCAAATTTCCTTAGTCTTCTAAGAAAATAGAGGCGTCGCTGAGCTTTCTTAACTCTCGTGTCACCATGGGGGTACCAGGACAGGTTGTTGGTGATCTAGACACTTAAAAACCTGAAGCTCTACTTGCAGTGAGACATCCTTACTCCTGTAGTTAAATCCTTTTGCAATGAAGAGCAACATACCATTGGCCTTATTAACTTGCTGCACCTGCATGCTCGTCTAAATCGCCTTGAAACTACTTCACCACTCTGTTTTATGTCATCTGCAAACTTGGAAATATTACTTTTGATTCCCTCATCCAAATCATTGAAATATGTTGTGAATAGCTGGAGCCCAAGCACCGTTCAGGAAGGACCCCATTAGTCACTGCCTGCCACTCCTGTTTGCTAGTCAATTCTCAATGCATACCAAGATATTACCCCCAATTCCACATGCTTTAATTTTTCATACTAACCTCTTATGTTGGACTTCATCAAAATATTTCTGAAATTCCAAATACTGGTTCCAATCTAAATACATCCATTGGTTCTCCCTTAACAATTCTGCGAGCAATGTTCTCAAAATACTCAAGTAGGTTTGTCAAACATCATTTCCCTTTCATAAATCCATGTTGACTTTGTCTAAGTGTCCTGTTATCACATAATTTATAATAGCATTTTCGCTACTGCTACATATGTGTATGTAGTATGTGTAAGTGTATGGCTTATGTGTAAGTGTTGTGAATGATACATGTTGGTAGGAAGGATGGAGATATACAATGTAGAATAAAGGAGACAATTCGAAAGGAGATGCAGGACCAGAGGGACCTCAGCTGGTATAAATGCAATATTCATTGAAGGTGGCAGGGCACACAGAGAATGTCATCAATAAAGCATATGTGACCCTGCGCTTCATGTAGAATACAAAAGCAAGGAAGTTATGGTGAAGATTTATAGAATATTGGTTCAGTCTGAACTGGAGCCTTCTTTCCAATTTTGGGCACTGTACTTTAGGAATAATGCAAAGGCAGCAGAGAGGGTGCAGAAAACATTGAGAATAGTTTCAGGGATGGGACACCTCATGTCAATAGATTGGAGAATCTGGAGTTATTCGCTTACCGAATAGAAGGTTGACAGGAGATTTGAGAGAGATATTCAAAATCATAAGAGATCTAGGCTGAATAGACAGAAACTGTTCCATTGGCAAAAGGGCTGAGAACCAGAGGAATGGCAAAGTGAGGAACAACTTTCAGACAGAAAGTGATCAGCATCTGGAATGCACATTCTGAGAGTGGTAGCGGTAGATTCAATTGTGGTTTCCCAACAGGAATTGAATAATTTGGAGAGGAAATTTACATGGCTTTGGGAAAAAGTTTGGGAAACTGGGACTAGCTGAGTTTCAGTAGCAAAGTTGACACTGACCTTGTATACTGTAAACTATTCCATCATTCAAAAAGACTATCAGAAATTGGCAAAGAAAAGCCAGACATATTAAAATCTTCAAGGCACTCTATATTTAGAATGGGTCAGGTTTGAAATTAAATTATCTGAAAAGGAAGAATAGAATATAATTCCTACAGTACAGAAGGAGGCCATTTGGCCATCAAGCCTGCACCGATAACAATCCCACCCAGGCCCATTCCCTGTAACCCCATGTATTTACCCTGCCAAGCCCCCTGACACTAAGGACAATATAGCATAGCCAATCAACCTAATCCGCACATCTTTGAACTGTGGGAGGAAATCGGAGCACCCGGAGGAAACCCACTCAAACACGGGGAGAACGTGCAAGCTCCACACAAGACAGTCACCCAAGGCCGGAATTGAACCCAGATCCACCATGCCACCAAATGTGCAGGGTTAAAGAGAGAAAATGGGAGAATGATACTGGGTGAGTTGTTGATTCAGAGCGTCAGTGCAGATATACAATCATAGAAACCCTACAGTGCAGAAGGAGGCCATTCGGCCCATCGAATCTGCACTGACAGCAATCCCGCCCCTTCCCCACAACCACACACACTTACCCCACTAACCTACACATCCTGGGACACGAAGGGGCAATTTAGCATAGCCAATCAACCTAACCTAACCTTTAGAGTGTGGGAGGAAACTGGAGCACCAGGAGGAGACCCACGCAGGCACAGGGAGAACATGCAAACTCCATACAGATAGTCGCCCAAGGCTGGAATTGAACTCAGGTCCCTGGTGCTGTGAGGCAGCAGTGCTAACCACTGTTCTACCGTGCCACCCAGTTCATCTGATGCAGATGCTCCCACTCGCATTTAGGCAGGGAGTTACAGGATTTTGTGTGAGTGGCGGGAATGACATGTCCAAATCAATGTGGATGAATTTGTCAGATTAAGTTTTCCATTTATGTTTTTGGACCTGTTTGTTTCAGTAAAAACTGATAGGATTATTTTTAACTTCATGACCAAACCGTTAAAGAACAGGTCTGTTTTTAATTAAATTGAATCTTCATCAAGATTCAAAGACTATTTCCTCGGGTGGATGGAGCTATTACAAGGGGGCATAACTATAGGGTTCATGGTGGGAGATACAGGAAGGATATCAGGTAGGTTCTTTACGCAGAGAGTGGTTGGGGTGTGGAATGGACTGCCTGCAGTGATAGTGGAGTCAGACACTTTAGGAACATTTAAGCGGTTATTGGATAGGCACATGGAGCACACCAGGATGATAGGGAGTGGGATAGCTTGATCTTGGTTTCAGATAAAGCTCGGCACAACATCGTGGGCCGAAGGGCCTGTTCTGTGCTGTACTGTTCTATGTTCAAGATTGAGCATTTTCGACAATGAGCAACATCCACTCCTATAGGTTACAACCTGAGCAGTGAGATTGAAAATTACGATCAGAATGGTAGAAGTTATTTAGAACATCTTAAGAACATAAAAATATTTCCAGAATTTTCTGTTCTGTTCTGTTGTTTTTGGTTTTAAAATAATGGGATGAGTGCCTACATATTAACAACATTTATTCCCAAGATATGATGTTCTGCAGCATACATTGACTTTATGAATAAAATTCTTTAGCATTTCAGCCACCCAGAAATTCTAATATACTATGAACCGTTTCAACTATAGCTTTCCCTGCTTCTCTCCTCATTTGATCTAGTGCTTCCTGCACTATCTTGGCTTCTTATTACAGTGAGGGAGTGTTGCTCGGGCTGCAGTGGAGAGTGACAGTTGGTGTCTCAGTGTGGGAGTGCTGCTCGGGCTGCAGTAGAGAGTGACAGTTGGTGTCTCAGTGTGGGAGTGCTGCTCGGGCTGCAGTAGAGAGTGACAGTTGGTGTCTCAGTGAGGGAGTGTTGCTCGGGCTGCAGTGGAGAGTGACAGTTGGTGTCTCAGTGAGGGAGTGTTGCTCGGGCTGCAGTAGAGTGTGACAGTTGGTGTCTCAGTGAGGGAGTGTTGCTCGGGCTGCAGTGGAGAGTGACAGTTGGGGAAGTGTGGGGAAGTTTTTTGTTTTCTTTTTTTCTTGCTGGTAATGGCTTCAGGGATGGCAGTTCAGGCAGTATGCTGCATCTCCTGTGGGATGTATGTGGTGAGGAAATCCAGTAGTGTTTCAGGAGATTTTAGTTGTAAGAAGTGCATTAGATTGCAGCTTCTGGAGGAGCGTGTAAAGGAGCTGGAGGGGGAGGTAGAGGAACTCCGCATAATTCGGGAGGCGGAGGTGGAAGTTGATAGGAGTTATAGAGAAATAGTAACTCCTAGAAATGAGGCTTGGGTCAATGCCAGGAGGAGGGGTAAGAAGCAATCGGGAAGACAATCCCCTGGGGCGGTTCCCCTCCATAATAGGTTTTCGGTGCTGGAGGCTACAGTTGAGGAGGAATCAACTGAGCATAGAGAGCAGATCTCTGGGGGTGAGCCGAGTGAGAAAGCTCAGGTGGTTAGGGGCTGTAAAAGACTGGGCCTTGTGATTGGGGACTCCACAATTAAGGAGACAGATAGGAGGGTCGGAACTAAAGGTAGGGACTCAGGGTTGGTGTGTTGCCTACCAGGGGCTGGGGTCCGGGATGTGTCTGACAGGGTATTCAGGACTCTTAGGGGGGAGGGAGATAAACCACAAGTTATTGTACATGTGGGGACACACGACATAGGGAGGATAGGGGAAGGGGATATTAGGCAGGGATTTATGGAGTTGGGGTGGAAACTAAAGGCCAAGACTGACAGAGTGGTTATCTCTGGACTCTTGCCTGTACCACGGGATAGTTTAGAGAGGAATAGGGAGAGGGAAGGTTTGAATTCATGGCTGAGGGGATGGTGCAGGAGGGAGGGGTTCAGGTACTTAAGCAATTGGGGCTCGTACTGGGGAAGGTGTGACCTCTATGAGAAGGATGGTCTACACCTTAATCAGAAGGGGACCAATATCCTGGGGGGTAAATTTGCTAAGGCCATGCAGGGAGGTTTAAACTGATTCGGGGGGGGGGAGGGATCCTGAGTAGTGGGGCTGAAAGTGAGGGATGCATGGATGGGGACTGCAATGCACGGCATTGCAGAGGTGGGGTGGAGCAGGGTTTGAAATGTGTATACTTCAATGCCAGGAGTATTCGCAATAAAGTGGGTGAACTTGCAGCGTGGATCAGTACCTGGGACTTCGATGTTGTGGCTATTTCAGAGACATGGATAGAGCAGGGGCAGGAATGGATGCTGCAGGTCCCGGGGTTCAAATGTTTTAGTCGAAGTAGGGAAGGAGGTAGAAGAGGGGGAGGGGTAGCATTATTGGTCAGAGATTGTATCACAGTGTCAGAGAGGAGGTTTGATGAGGACTTATCTGTTGAGGTAGTATGGGCGGAGATTAGAAATAGGAGAGGAGAGGTCACCCTGTTGGGAGTCTTTTATAGACCTCCTAAAAGTTCTAGAGAGGTTGAGGAAAGGATTGCGGAGTCAATCCTGCTTAGGAGTGAAAGTAATAGGGCAATTGTTATGGGGGATTTTAACTTGACTAATATTGACTGGAATTGTTATAGCTCTAGCTCGTTAGAGGGGTCAGTTTTTGTTCAAAGCGTGCAGGAAGGTTTTTTGACTCAGTATGTAGACAGGCCAACTAGAGGTGAGGCTATATTGGATCTGGTGCTGGGAAATGAGCCAGACCAGGTGCTAGACTTGGAAGTTGGTGTGCATTTTGGTGATAGTGACCACAATTCGGTTACGTTCACCTTAGTGATGGAAAGGGATAGGCATGAACCTCGGGCCAATGGTTTTAGCTGGGGGAAGGGTAATTATGAGGCTATTAGGAGAGAATTAGGAAACATAGGTTGGACTAGGAGATTACAGGGACTGGGAACGTCCGACATGTGGAGTTTTTTCAAGGAGCAGCTACTGCGAGTCTGTGATAGGTATGTCCCTGTCAGGCAAGGAGGAATTGGTAGGGCTAGGGAACCGTGGTGCACCAAAAAAGTTTCTTTGTTGGTTAAAAAGAAAAAGGAGGCTTATGTTCGGATGAGACGTGAGCACTCGGGTAGTGCACTAGAAAGCTTTAGATTGGCTAAGAGGGAGTTGAAGAGCGAGCTTAGAAGGGCTAAAAGGGGACATGAGAAGACTTTGGCGGATAGGGTTAAAGAGAATCCTAAGGCGTTCTATAGGTATGTCAAGAACAGAAGGTTGGTTAGGGCAAGTTTAGGGCCAGTTATAGATGGCAGAGGGAAGTTATGTGTGGAACCGGAGGAGATTGGTGAAGCATTGAACCAATATTTCTCTTCGGTGTTCACGCAAGGGGACATGAATATAGCTGAGGAGGACACTGGGTTGCAAGGGAGTAGAATAGACAGTATTACAGTTGATAAGGAGGATGTGCAGGATATTCTGGAGGGTCTGAAAATAGATAAATCCCCTGGTCCGGATGGGATTTATCCAAGGATTCTCTGGGAGGCAAGAGAAGTGATTGCAGAGCCTCTGGCTCTGATCTTCAGGTCGTCGTTGGCCTCTGGTATAGTACCAGAAGATTGGAGGTTAGCGAATGTTGTCCCATTGTTTAAGAAGGGGAACAGAGACTTCCCCGGGAATTATAGACCGGTGAGTCTCACTTCTGTTGTCGGCAAGATGTTGGAAAAAATTATAAGGGATAGGATTTATAGTTATTTGGAGAGTAATGAATTGATAGGTGATAGTCAGCATGGTTTTGTGGCAGGTAGGTCGTGCCTTACTAACCTTATTGAGTTTTTTGAGAAAGTGACCAAGGAGGTGGATGGGGGCAAGGCAGTGGACGTGGTATATATGGATTTTAGTAAGGCGTTTGATAAGGTTCACCATGGTAGGCTTCTGCAGAAAATGCAGATGTATGGGATTGGGGGTGATCTAGGAAATTGGATCAGGAATTGGCTAGCGGATAGGAAACAGAGGGTGGTGGTTGATAGTAAATATTCATCATGGAGTGCGGTTACAAGTGGTGTACCTCAGGGATCTGTTTTGGGGCCACTGCTGTTTGTAATATTTATTAATGATCTGGATGAGGGTATAGTTGGGTGGATTAGCAAATTTGCTGATGACACCAAAGTCGGTGGTGTGGTAGACAGTGAGGAAGGGTGTCGTAGTTTGCAGGAAGACTTAGACAGGTTGCAAAGTTGGGCCGAGAGGTGGCGGATGGAGTTTAATGCGGAGAAGTGTGAGGTAATTCACTTTGGTAGGAATAACAGATGTGTTGAGTATAGGGCTAACGGGAGGACTTTGAATAGTGTGGAGGAGCAGAGGGATCTAGGTGTATGTGTGCATAGATCCCTGAAAGTTGGGAATCAAGTAGATAAGGTTGTTAAGAAGGCTTATGGTGTCTTGGCGTTTATTGGTAGGGGGATTGAATTTAGGAGTCGTAGCGTTATGTTGCAACTGTACACAACTCTGGTGCGGCCGCACTTGGAGTACTGTGTGCAGTTCTGGTCCCCACATTACAGGAAGGATGTGGAGGCTTTGGAGAGGGTGCAGAGGAGGTTTACCAGGATGTTGCCTGGTATGGAGGGGAGATCCTATGAGGAGAGGCTGAGGGATTTGGGATTGTTTTCGCTGGAAAGGCGGCGGCTAAGAGGGGATCTTATTGAAACATATAAGATGATTAGAGGTTTAGATAGGGTGGATAGTGATAGCCTTTTTCCTCTGATGGAGAAATCCAGCACGAGGGGGCATGGCTTTAAATTAAGGGGGGGTAGTTATAGAACCGATGTCAGGGGTAGGTTCTTTACCCAGAGGGTGGTGAGGGATTGGAATGCCCTGCCAGCATCAGTAGTAAATGCGCCTAGTTTGGGGGCGTTTAAGAGATCCGTAGATAGGTTCATGGACGAAAAGAAATTGGTTTAGGTTGGAGGGTCACAGTTTTTTTTTTTAACTGGTCGGTGCAACATCGTGGGCCGAAGGGCCTGTTCTGCGCTGTAATGTTCTATGTTCTATGTTCTATGTTCTTGTGAATTATCAGTTCCAGTGGTCTATTCAGTAATTCTGCTACTGCCCCAATATTGAGAACGACATGAGAGGTTTCGGAAAATGGAATTCATTTCAAAACATCTGCAATGATATCATCTCCTGCTATTTTGTTTGATTATTGCTGAAAAACAGAGAAATGCTGCCAAAAGTTTTTGTCATGCACTCATCAGGACAGATTTACAATATTAAATCTCAAAAGGAACAACAATTTATACTGCATGAAAAGAGTATGCAGATTTATTGGCAAATGGACTCTGAATCTTTTGATTATTTTTTCTTTTTCCAATGATACTTAAATTTTGTTCTACCAAATGGCTATTTCATTTCTTGTGTCTAAAATATTATAATTGTTTATTAGCATTTTGAATATTGCCAACATGTGCAAGCATCATGGTTGTTGCATTTAAAGATAGTAACCCATCCATAATGTGTGGAACCAGCCCAGACGTCAGGTTACCTTCATTCCTGAGCTCAGCACTTCATTCCCCCTAATCTTCAAACCATCCACCCTCCTTCACACCCACCAAGGTGAGATCCATTCCCATGATGAGCAGAAATTCACTGAGGGAAAATGTTATGCTCTGTTATTCTCTTCAAATTTCATCACATTCACATACTTATAAATTACAAATTCCAATAATCAATCTTGACCATAGACATACCATGAATATCATGTCAACCACCCTAATTAATGGAAGAGCTTTAATATTTCATTGAGTTTGATTATCGGTGTCTAGGCTTGTCTGCTGAAACCTTCAGACTGTGACTGTGTAGTTCTGCACATTCTCCCCATGTTTATGTGAGTTTTCTCTAGGTGCTCTGGTTTCCTTCCACAGTTCAAAGATGTGCAGGTTAGGTGGATTGGCTATGTTAAATTGCCCCTTAGTGAGCCTAGATGCGTAGATTGGGATTAGCAGGATAAATGTGTGGGGTTATATGGATAGGGATGGGGATAGGCCTGTTTAAAATGCTCTGTCAGAGAGTCAGTGCAGACTCAATGGACTGAATGGCTTCCTTCTGCACTTTAGGGATTCTATGAATCTATGTTCTTATCCAGATACAAAACAGACAGTAGTGTATTGGCATTTTCTTTTCACACTTTAAGGAAAAGGGGAATAAAGGATACTGGGGACACAAGATTAGATTACTCACTACGTGGATGAACTTGAATTAGAACAGCATGTTTCTGTGTTACCTGGAACAACCATCATTCCTCAAAAGTATATGTTTGAATTGTTTATTGTTTTCAACAATTTCAAATCGATGATTAAAACATTTTTTTTCAGATATGTCATCAGTTATTGTCAGACCTCAGAAGACTGAACTTGGTAGCTTATATCTGGTTTGTTCTGCAGATGCTAACCCACCTGCTATTAAATTCATCTGGACAAAGTAAGTACATTTCTGTTTTGCTGCCAAGGTGCTTCAGTGAGCTAGTTTGCTGGAATGAACTGTTTCAGGTACTGAGCTTCATATTCACATGAAGATCAATTTGACCAATTCCTGTCCTTGCACGATTCTCCATCCCTTAAGATTAAAAACCAATACCTCAAGTTGATTCGGAATTGGGAGTGCCAACCTTTCGACTTAAATTTCCAATACGAGCTCTCATTGGGCATATTCTGATACTCCTTGCTGTTTGAGAAAATTCAACTGTAGTGAAAATTCACCCCTCCAATGATTTTAAAGAGTTTGTTCAATTACAGTCTATCTTCTAATGGTATATAATAGCCAATAACCCGACACGAAGTATGCCGGTGAAGCCAGCTTCACAGTGCTCAGGCGGCATTACACAGGGCATCCCGATCTGATAGTGAACCAAGAGACCACCTCCCACCCACCCGCACAGACTTTGGAACCCCCTCCAATCATCGGTGACGTTGTCATTTCCCCCCACCTTCCCTCCCCACACCAACATGGGTCGCCGGCATCAGGACTCTCCCGATGAGTCCCCTGGCAGACCACCAACATGCCCTCCACCCCCCCCCATTACGACCCCCTCACCGGCCTGCCCCATACACCTCCCTCTGCACAACCATCCTCCTTGCAGAGCTTCCCCCTTGCCGAGCTTTCCCCTAACCAACCACCCTCCTTGCAGAGCTCCCCCCTTGCCAACCACCCCGCTTGCACAGCTCCCCACTTGCGAAGACCCCCCCCCCCCCTTCCTGTATCCCCTTATGGAGTTATGGCCGCTAAGCCCAAAATGCTTTCCCATTGAAACATCGATCACGTGGCCCCGCTTATTCCCCAATATCAAGTCTAGTATGGCCCCCTCCCTGGTTGGATTGTCAACATTCTGTATCAAAGCGCCCTCCTGGACACATCTAACAAATTGTTCTCCATCCGAGCCTCTGGCTCTAAGGGAGTCACAGTCAATACGGAGGAAGTTAACATCAGTCACCACAACATTTCAGCATCTGACTACACATCTGCTCCTCTGTTGCCTGTGGGCTGTTGGGAAGTCCCACTCCCAACTCCCAACATTGTGATTTCACCCTTCCTATTCCTAAGTTCTACCCACAATGCCTCACTGCAATATCCCTTCAATGTGTCCTCCCTCAACACAGCTGTGATGTGCTCCCTAATTAGCAATGCAACTCCCCCAGCCCTTTTGTTTTCCCTTCTATCCCATCTAAAACAACAATATCCTGGAATGTTAAGCTCTCAGTCCTGTCCCTCCTTTAACCATGTCTCCGTAATGGCAATAACATCATAATTCCATGCAGTAATGCAGGCTCTCAGTTCATCTGTCTTACCTGCTATGCTTCTTGCATTGAAGCAAATGCTGTCCAGACCTCAAGTCTCACCGAGCCCTGTGACTTCCTTCTGCCTGCTTTTATTCTGCACAATGTTTATCTCAGTCTCACTTTTTCCACAGTCCCTACACTTACGGCCTGCTGTTTCGGTCCCCAACCCCCGCCGCACTAGTTTAAACCCTCCCGAAGTCTTCGGAATTTATCTCGGCTTTGACTCTGTTTCAATGTGTGACTCTAAGTAGGTATGTAGGCTGGGCACCTTCCACCCTGATTCAAACCCTTCCTCCAGTCACCTTGGATCTCATTGTCATTGTACTAGCCATTCCACACCATCCCTTGACCTCATCACTGTTCGGGTTCCCATGCCCCTGCAGAGCTTTGAATACCACCTTCAAAGGGGGTCGGGGTGTGGGGCGAGTTTGCTTAGGTAAGAGTTTGTGCAGACTCGATGCGCCAAATGGCCTCCTTCTGCATTGTAGGGATTCTATGATAATTACAATTTTTCCATTTAGGGGCTGCAGATGCCTCCCCTAACCATGATCATCCCATCTGCAACCCATTACTGTGTTATACAACCCAATTGTTACTGTCAGTAACAATATGTCCATACCCTGCAAACAAAGCTGTACATTATCCCAGTTGAGCACACAGGCCTGGAGCAGGACTACAACCTGTGTGTCATGCATGCCCCTGTACCATGGCCCACAAAGCCCTAGGACTGCCTTTAGCTTTCATCTGACCTGTTAGCCCTAATGCAGAAACTATGACTGTCAATCAATTAACTCTCCCATTCCTCATGACTGATCACAATTCCGTTTTCTTTCTGCCCTCCGGACACGTTATGAGTCTCTGTGCAATGCAATCCCTTTCTGCCACACTAGCGCTAACCCCCACCTCCTATTCCAGGGTTTGAGACGAACCCTTCCCATTTACACGGTTTAATTCCCATTCACTTTTTCTGTGTCTGCACCTTCCTTATCACGTTCCAGCTTCCCTACATTTGGTCTCCCCTCTGCCTGCCATTGCTCCCCCTTCCCATCCAATCCCACCATTCCCCATTATCCCTCATGCATCCGTCTTCTTTCTCCACATCCCACGATTGCAGTGCTGGTCTCGGTCTCAAGGTGCAGTGGTGCCTGAATCCCGCAGCACACACTGAGTGCTCTTCTCCTGATAATAGAATCCTGACGGTGCAGAAGGAGGCCATTTGGCCCATTGAGTCTGCTCTGACAACAATCCCACTCGGCTCTATCCACATAACCCCATTTATTTACCTTGCCAGTCTTCCTGACACCAAGGAACAATTTTGCATAGCAATCAATCGAACCTGCATATTTTTGGATTGTGGGAGGAAGACTGAGAGAGTGCTAAGAAGATTCACCAGGATGTGAGAATGCAAAGACATTTCACCAGGATGTTGCCTGGTCTCGAGGGTGTTGGCTAAAAGGAGAGGTTGAATAAACTAGGATTGTTTTCACTGGAAAGATGGAGGCTGAGGGGAGACCTGACAGAGATCTACGAAATTATGAGAGGCATAGACAGGATGGATAGTCAGGCTTTTTTCAAGGGTGGAAGTGTCAATTACAAGGATCACAGGTTCAAGGTGAGAGGGGGAAAGTTTAAGGGAGATGTTGGGGGGAAGAGAGTCATGGGCGCCTGGAGCGTATTGCCAGAGAAGGTGGTGGAAGCAGGCATATTAGCAACATTTAAGAGGCATCTGGATGGGTACATGAATAGGGAGGGAATAGAGGGATATGGACCGAGTCAGGGCAGAAGGTTTTTTTTTTAGTTAGGGCATCATGATCAGCACAGGCTTGGAGGGCTGAAGGGCCTGTGCCTGTGCTGTACTTTTCTTTGTTCTTTATTCTCTGAAACCAGAGCACCCAGAGGAAACCCACACAGACATGGGGAGAATGTCTGTGTGGAGTTTGCACAGTCACCCAAGGTACAGTTCCCAGATCCCTGGTGCTGTCAGGCAGCAGTGCTAACCACTGTGCCACCGTGCTGCCCATCAATCAGAAACCTGACCCGCCAACTGGCCCCATGAAAATGGCAAGGGGAAATTCCTTTAATTCCAGAATTAATTTTCTGCCAGCAAGATTCCCACTGTTGCCTCTTTCCGAATTTTCCACTCTCATCCCCAACAGAATCCGACACGAGCGGGGCCAGAAAATTCCATCCTGTGTTTTTGGATGTGTCAGTGATGGCAATCTGTAGAGTACATCAGACGTGATATTGGCTGGTCCGTTAACTTGAATATAACCAGCAAATATTGGATAAACTCAGCAGGTCTGGCAACATATGTGGAAAGAGAAACACAATTTACATTTTGAATCCATATGACCCTTCTACAGAAGTGAAGAGGGGTAGAAATATAATGAATTATGTAATTGGAGAGGTGGTTGCAGGAGGTGGAGCAGAATAGAAGGGCAGGAGTAGGTTGGAACAAAGGAGAGATTGACAAAGGTTTCATGGACATAAGCAAAGGGGGTATTAATAATACCATTAAGGACTGAAGAGTGCTGATTGTGGCAAAAAGTAAGATAGCAGAAGGTGTTAATAAGATAACAGAGGTCAGTGCTCAGTGGGGCCAAAAGTGGACAACAAGGGATATGTAGAGGAGGGGTGGGTTTGTGTTGGGGGAAGCCAAGGAAACCGGAAAACTAAAAACAAAGAGAAGGGGTCAAGATGGAGGGGAAAGTTCACTCTAAGGTTGTTGAACTCAATGTTGAGTCCAGAAAGCAGTAATGTGCCAAATCAGAAGATAAGGGGGCTGATTTTACCAAATCGGCTCTAAGTGCCGGGTGCGGTCGTAAATCAGACCCGCGCCCGGCAGCCGCGCTCCAGCGCCCCCATACGCCTTTTTTCGGTGCGGGGCCTAGCGCATTTGCATCTGTCGGAGCACCGACCTGCGCATGCGGAGTTCGGGGCTGACAGCACTCAGCGCGCCCGAGCGTGAAAGTCAAAGGCAGCACTGCTGTCTGCGTTGCCTTTAACTTTCCCTGGTGGGGGGGGGGTGGGGGTTGGTGATAGGGGATGTGGGATGTGACGTCTCTTCCCTGAGGGTGGGGGGGCGGGGGGGATGTGACGTCTCTTCCCTGGGGGGGGGGAGGGAGGGGGGGGGTGGGCTGGGGGGGGGGGGGGGGGGGAGGGGGGGGGGAGGGAGGGGGGGGGTGGGCTGGGGGGGGGGGGTGGGCTGGGGGGGGGGGGGGGGAGGGGGGGGGGAGGGAGGGGGGGGTGGGCTGGGGGGGGGGGGGTGGGCTGGGGGGGGGGAGGGAGGGGGGGGGTGGGCTGGGGGGGGGGGGGTGGGCTGGGGGGGGGGGGGGTGGGCTGGGGGGGGGGGGTGGGCTGGGGGGGGGGGGGGGGGAGGGAGGGGGGGGTGGGCTGGGGGGGGGGGGGGGGGGAGGGAGGGGGGGGTGGGCTGGGGGGGGGGATCTGACATCTCTTCCCTGAGGGGGGGAATAGGGGGGATGTGACGTCTCTTCCCTGGGGCAGAGACGTCACACCCCCCACCCCTCCCCTCAGGGAAGAAACGTCACATCCCCCCCCCCTTCAGGTAAGAGACGTCACATCCCCCCGCCGCCCCCCCCCCCGAAACGACGTCATCCTACCCATCAGGGCCCTGGAGCAAGGCCAGGGTCCAGGATCGCAAGATGCTTTTGACGGACACCAGCGATCAAGGTAGGTCTGGGGCCCGGGGGGTCCGATCCCTGGGGTGGGGGGGGGGGGTGGTGGCCTGCTGGCAGGGCCTGCATCCCAGCGTAGTCCGATCGGCGGGGGGGGGTGGTTGGGCTGCCGGGGTGGTTCGCGGGGGCGGTCCGCAAAGGGTGGTCGGGGGTGATTCGGCGGTTCGGACTTGAATTCAGCAACACGGTAAATGCGCAGGCACCGATCGGATCGGAGCCTCGTAAAGTGGGAATCCTTGGGTAAGTTGGGCGCGGGCTTCATTATGCCGATTTAAATGCATGCAAATGCATTTAAATCGGCCCGCTGGCCGATTCGGGCGCGCGCCAGATTGGCGCCCGGATCAGCCGTTGGTAAAGGCGCCATTGGCCTTGGGTCGGGTCTGGACCGCGTTTTAGGCCCGACGCCCAACTTTACCACGATTTCGCGCCTGAAAACGGGTGCAAAAGTTTGGTAAAATCGAGCCCAAGGTGTTGTTCTTCCAGTTTGTGTTGGGCATCATTGAAGCATTATAGCAGGCCCAGGATGGACATGTGGGAATCTTGCCTCAGTCTTACCCCAGTCCAACGCTGGCATCTCTACATCATGGCATTATAGCAGGCCCAGGATGGAGATGTGGGAATCTGAATTGATAATAATCCATCATGCAACAGAATGATGTTTACCTTAATTCTAATTACCACTGCATTTCTAAACTAAGGACTCTGCCCCATTAATTGCTGCATCATGATTGATTTCCACCTTCAGTTTTTCCACAGAAAGTCAATTTGGATCTCTGAAGCATCTTGGGATATATTTTATGTTAAAGGCACTATTTAAATGTGCTATTAATGATAACAATATATCTTTTATGCATGTGAACTGAAGACAACCAAAAAGAATAACTGTTCTTAATATTATGCATTTACCTGCACACAATTACCAGAATGCCTTGCGTCATTTGATTTAAACAAAATAAATGTTTTATTGCTCTTATTAGAGACAATGGTCCTATCCCAGAAGGTGTGATAATTGAAAATGACCGAGTTAAATTGATTAAGTTGACTCCTGACCTTTATGGGCTTTATTTATGCGAAGCAAGCAACGCAGTTGGTGCTGCATCAGGCTCCTTATATTTGTTTACAGGTAAGTGTTTTGTAAATTCACATGTATGCTCTGGTCATTTTTAAGTTTATTCTATTTCAATTTGAAGAATTAAACACATTGGGCGCATTCTTATAAAAATAATTCTAAATGCCGAATGAGCGAGAAAACAGGAGTTTCAGATCTATTTTTTGGGCAAGTTTGAAAATGCTGTCTTTTGACACTGTCACTTTTTTGGACAGAAGTGCAATTCTCACCAGGTTATGGTAGAAAGCTAAACTCGCCGGGGAAGTTGGCAGCAGGATTTCCAATGAATTGGGAAACCTTCTGTGTCGAAATCTCGACTTCCGAGTTTGTCTTTAACACAAACACATAGAAATCATAGAAACTCTACAGTGCAGAAAGAGGCCATTTGGCCCATCGAGTCTACACCGACCACAATCCCACCCAGGCCCTACCCCCATATCCCTACACATTTACCCGCAAATCCCTCTAACCTACACATCTCAGGACACTAAGGGGCAATTTTAGCATGGCCAATCAACCTAACCCGCACATGTTAACACAAGATATTGTCTTTGTTTTACTTGCTAGCAAGGGGATAGAATCTCGACACAATGGGTCAGAGACAACATTCCACCGGACAAAGAAAATCAACCTGGTTTATACAATTCTACAGCTCACAGTCAGTTGGACACAATCCAATCAAAAGTCTTACAAATGACATACTTTATGTATTGATCCAACAGAAGAAATACTGAACCACCCTGATCTGTGAGATCACGATACCCCGTGGGTACCCCAATAGATCATCCCTAAGCCTGTCCTCTAGTCTCTTAATGTGGAGATGCTGGTGTTGGACTGGGGTAAACACAGTAAGAGTTTTAACAACACCAGGTTAATGTCCAACAGGTTTATTTGGTAGCAAATACCATAAGCTTTCGGAGCACTGCTCCTTCATCAGATGGAGTGGAAATGTGCTCTCAAACAGTGCAAACAGACAAAATCAAGTTGCAGAATACTGATTAGAATGTGAATCCTACAGCCAGCCAGGTCTTAAAGGTACAGACAATGTGGGTAGAGGGAACATTAAACACAGGTTAAAGAGATGTGTATTGTCTCCAGACAGAACAGCTACTGAGATTCTACAAGCCCCAGGAGGCAAGCTGTGGGGGTTACTGATAATGTGACATAAACCCAACATCCCGGTTTAGACCGTCCTCATGTGTGCGGAACTTGGCTATCAGTTTCTGCTCAGCGACTCTGCGCTGTCGTGTGTCGTGAAGGCCGCCTTGGAGAACGCTTACCTGAAGATCCAAGGCTGAATGCCCGTGACTGCTGAAGTGCTCCCCCACAGGAAGAGAACAGTCTTGCCTGGTGATTGTCGAGCGGTGTTCATTCATCCGTTGTCGTAGTGTCTGCATGGTTTCCCCAATGTACCATGCCTCGGGACATCCTTTCCTGCAGCGTATCAGGTAGACAATGTTGGCCGAGTTGCAAGAGTAGGTAAAGTGTACCTGGTAGATGGTGTTCTCACGTGAGATGATGGCATCCGTGTCGATGATCCGGCACGTCTTGCAGAGGTTGCTGTGGCAGGGTTGTGTGGTGTCGTGGTCACTGTTCTCCTGAAGGTTAGGTAGTTTGCTGCGGACAATGGTCTGTTTGAGGTTGCGTGGTTGTTTGAAGGCAAGAAGTGGGGGTGTGGGGATGGCCTTGGCGAGATGTTCGTCTTCATCAATGACATGTTGAAGGCTCCGGAGGAGATGCCGTAGCTTCTCCGCTCTGGGGAAGTACTGGACGACGAAGGGTACTCTGTCCACCGTGTCCCGTGTTTGTCTTCTGAGGAGGTCGGTGCGGTTTCTCGCTGTGGCGCGATCGATGAGTCGAGCGCCATATCCTGTTCTTATGAGGGCATCTTTCAGCGTCTGGAGGTGTCTGTTGCGATCCTCCTCATCTGTGCAGATCCTGTGTATTCGGAGGGCTTGTCCGTAGGGGATGGCTTCTTTAACGTGTTTAGTGTGGAAGCTGGAGAAGTAGAGTATCATGAGGTTATCCGTGGGCTCGCGGTACAGTGAGGTGCTGAGGTGACCGTCCTTAATGGAGATGCGTGTGTCCAAGAATGCAACCGATTCCGGAGAGTAGTCCATGGTGAGTCTGATGGTGGATGGAACTTGTTGATGTCATCATATAGTTGTTTCAGTGATTGCTCACCATGACTCCAAAGGAAGAAAATATCATCGATGTATCTAGTGTATAGCATCGGTTGAAGGTCCTGTGCACAGGTTCGAACAAGACTTCTTCACCGCACAGGACCTTCAACCGATGCTATACACTAGATACATCGATGATATTTTCTTCCTTTGGAGTCATGGTGAGCAATCACTGAAACAACTGGGCGGCACGGTAGCACAATGGTTAGCACTGCTGCTTCACAGCTCCAGGGGACCTGGGTTCGATTCCCGGCTTGGGTCACTGTCTGTGTGGAGTTTGCACATTCTCCTCGTGTCTGCATGGGTTTCCTCCGGGTGCTCCGGTTTCCTCCCACAGTCCAAAGATGTGCGGGTTAGGTTGATTGGCCATGCTAAAAAATTGCCCTTAGTGTCCTGAGATGTGTAGGTTAGAGGGATGAGTGGGTAAATATGTAGGGATATGGGGGTAGGGCCTGGGTGGGATTGTGATCGGTGCAGACTCGATGGGCCGAATGGCCTCTTTCTGTACTGTCGGGTTTCTATGAGATACATCGATGATATTTTCTTCCTTTGGAGTCATGGTGAGCAATCACTGAAACAACTATATGATGACATCAACAAGTTCCATCCCACCATCAGACTCACCATGGACTACTCTCCGGAATCGGTTGCATTCTTGCACACAAACATCTGCATTAAGGACGGTCACCTCAGCACCTCACTGTACCGCAAGCCCACGGATAACCTCACGATGCTCCACTTCTCCAGCTTCCACCCTAAACACGTTAAAGAAGCCATCCCCTACGGACAAGCCCTCCGAATACACAGGATCTGCACAGATGAGGAGGATCGCAACAGACACCTCCAGACGCTGAAAGATGCCCTCATAAGAACCGGGTATGGCGCTCGACTCATCGATCAACAGTTCCGACGCGCCACAGCGAGAAACCGCACCGACCTCCTCAGAAGACAAACACAGGACACGGTGGACAGAGTATCCTTCGTCGTCCAGTACTTCCCCGGAGCGGAGAAGCTACGGCATCTCCTCCGGAGCCTTCAACATGTCATTGATGAATACGAACATCTCGACAAGGCCATCCCCACACCCCCACTTCTTGCCTTCAAACAACCGCACAACCTCAAACAGACCATTGTCCGCAGCAAACTACCCAACCTTCAGGAGAACAGTGACCACGACACCACACAACCCTGCCACAGCAACCTCTGCAAGACGTGCCGGATCATCGACACGGATGCCATCATCTCACGTGAGAACACCATCTACCAGGTACACGGTACCTACTCTTGCAACTCGGCCAACGTTGTCTACCTGATACGCTGCAGGAAAGGATGTCCCGAGGCATGGTACATTGGGGAAACCATGCAGACACTACGACAACGGATGAATGAACACCGCTCGACAATCACCAGGCAAGACTGTTCTCTTCCTGTGGGGGAGCACTTCAGCAGTCACGGGCATTCAGCCTTGGATCTTCAGGTAAGCGTTCTCCAAGGCGGCCTTCACGACACACGTCAGCGCAGAGTCGCTGAGCAGAAACTGATAGCCAAGTTCCGCACACATGAGGAAGGTCTAAACCGGGATGTTGGATTATGTCACATTATCAGTAACCCCCACAGCTTGCCTCCTGGGCTTGTAGAATCTCACTAGCTGTTCTGTCTGGAGACAATACACATTTCTTTAACCTGTGTTTAATGTTCCCTCCATCCACATTGTCTGTACCTTTAAGACCTGGCTGGCTGTAGGATTCGCATTCTAATCAGTATTCTGCAACTTGATTTTGTCTGTTTGCATTATTTGAGAGCACATTTCCACTCCATCTGACGAAGGAGCAGTGCTCCGAAAGCTAATGGTATTTGTTACCAAATAAACCTGTTGGACTTTAATTTGGTGTTGTGAGACTTCTTACTCTAGTCTCTTAGTCAGACATTCCGTCTCTATTTTTGATAGCAGCCTCACAAAGCATCTTCACTAAAACAGTCTCACATGGGCATCCTTTAATTGATAAAGGGGGCCTACAAAAGCCAATAGTATTTTATGGCCTTGTCAGTGAAGTTAACTGAATCTCTAAGGGATGTGGTCAACTCACCTTGCCTTCAGGATATTCCCCGATTACAGCCCTGATAAGTTTTATTTATTACCAACATAATGAAACACATGAATATATTGCTTATCAATTCAATGACTGAGCTTTTTATCACTACCTACAATTTCAAGGGATACCATCATGTTACCATTAATTCTTGTCAGTTCCCACTAAGTCCCCTATCATACCACTTTCGTTAGCTAAGATATTAATATCTTTCTGACTCTGTTTTGATTAGAAACTGTGAAGGCAGCTTCATTAAAACTCACTCTTGTATCAGTTGTTTCTGATAAGGTGTCTGGTGAGGCAATTAAGTTTCCTTTATGGCTTTGTGGTTCCAACAGTTGGGTGCTTTAAAGGAATGTATCTAAGATATGTTTGGTATCAAAGGGGCGCTCTGTAACTGTGCATCAAAGTTTCTTTGTTTAACTTCTAAAAGTGTATAGAAGACATATTTATATGTGTGGTCTAATTAAAGGTATTAAACGTACCTTTAAAACTACAAAGTATTTAAAACACCTCATTACAATTACGAGCAAACTTGCTGCTCATTGATAAAGTGAATTCTGCATCCTAAGTTAATTAAACAAAAACCCCAGCAGAGTCTGCCAATCTTATAGTAGCCCTTTTCTTTTCTATCTTTCTACATCTGTCTGCCACCTCTCCAATTTGAATTTCAAGTTTGCTGATGACACCACCATAGTAGGACAAATCTCAAACAATGACGAGACAGAGTACAGGAATGAGATAGAGAATCTGGTGAACTGGTACGGCAACTATAATCTCTCCCTCAATGTCAACAAAATGAAAGAGATTGTCATTGACTTCAGGAAACGTAGTGGAGAACATGCTCCTGTCTACATCGTAAGAAGTCTCACAACACCAGGTTAAAGTCCAACAGGTTTATTTGGTAGCAAAAGCCACTAGCTTTCGGAGCGCTGCTCCTTCATCAGGTGAGTGGGAGTTTTGTTCACAAACAGGGCATATAAAGACACAACTCAATTTACAAAATAATGGTTGGAATGCGAGTCTTTACAGGTAATCAAGTCTTAAAGGTACCGACAATGTGAGTGGAGAGAGGGTTAAGCACAGGTTAAAGAGATGTGTATTGTCTCCAGACAGGACAGTTAGTGAGATTTTGCACGCCCAGGCGAGTCATGGGTGGTTACAGATAGTGTAACATGAACCCAAGATCCCGGTTGAGGCCGTCCTCATGTGTGCAGAACTTGGCTATCAGTCTCTGCTCAGCGACTCTGCGTTGTCGTGTGTCGTGAAGGCCGCCTTGGAGAACACTTACCCGAAGTTCAGAAGCCGAATGCCCATGACCGCTGAAGTGCTCCTCAACAGGAAGAGAACACTCTTACCTGATGATTGTCGAGCGGTGTTCATTCATCCGTTGTCGTAGTGTCTGCATGGTCTCCCCGATGTACCATGCCTCGGGACATCCTTTTCTGCAGCGTATCAGGTAGACAATGTTGGCCGAGTTGCAAGAGTATGTACTGTGTACCTGGTGGATGGTGGTCTCACGTGAGATGATGGCATCCGTGTTGATGATCCGGCATGTCTTGCAGAGGTTGCTGTGGCAGGGTTGTATGGTGTCATGGTCACTGTTTTCCTGAAGGCTGGGTAGTTTGCTGCGGACAATGGTCTGTCCGAGGTTGTGCGGTTGTTTAAAGGCAAGAAGTGGGAGTGTGGGAATGGCCTTGGCGAGATGTTCGTCTTCATCAATAACATGTTGAAGGCTCATGTTGAAACACTAAAGACAGTTACCCGCAGATCCGACCAAAGAACACACCCATCAACTCAACAGACTGATCAAGACCTTTGATCCGGACCTTCAGAGCACCCTCCGTGCTCTCATCCCACGTACTCCCCGCATTGGAGATCTTGATTGCCTCCCGAAGATGCACAAGGCAAACACACCCAGCCGTCCCATCGTATCGGGCAATGGGACCCTGTGCGAGAACCTCTCCGGCTATGTCGAGGGCATCCTGAAACCCATTGTACAAAGAACTCCCAACTTTTGTCGCGACACTACGGACTTCCTACAGAAACTCCGCAGACATGGAGCGGTTGAACCAGGAGCACTCCTCGTCACAACAGATGTCTCGGCACTCTACACCAGCATCCCCCACGACGATGGCATTGCTGAAACTGCCTCAGTACTCAATGCCGACAACCGCCAGTCTCCAGATGCAATTTTACAACTCATCCACCTCATCCTGGACAACAATGTCTTCACCTTCAACAACCAGTTCTTCATCCAGACACACGGAACAGCCATGGGGACCAAATTCGCACCTCAATATGCCAACATCTTCATGCACGGGTCCGAACAAGACCTCTTCACCGCACAGGACCTTCAACCGATGCTATACACTAGATACATCGATGACATTTTCTTCCTTTGGACTCATGGTGAACAATCACTGAAACAACTATATGATGACATCAACAAGTTCCATCCCACCATTAGACTCACCATGGACTACTCTCCGGAATCGGTTGTATTCTTGGACACACGCATCTCCATCAAGGACGGTCACCTCAGCACCTCACTGTACCGCAAGCCCACAGATAACCTCACGATGCTCCACTTCTCCAGCTTCCACCCTAAACACGTTAAAGAAGCCATCCCCTACGGACAAGCCCTCCGTATACATGGATCTGCTCAGATGAGGAGGATCACAACAGACACCTCCAGACGTTGAAAGATGCCTTCATAAGAACACGATATGGCGCTCAACTCATCGATCGACTGTTCCGACACGCCACAGCGAAAAACCGCACCGACCTCCTCAGAAGACAAACATGGGACACGGCAGACAGAGTACCCTTCGTCGTCCAGTACTTCCCCGGAGCGGAGAAGCTACAACATCTTCTCCGGAGCCTTCAACATGTCATTGATGAAGACGGACATCTCGCCAAGGCCATCCCCACACCCCTCTTCTTGCCTTCACCACACAACCTCAAACAGACCATTGTCCGCAGCAAACTACCCAGCCTTCAGAACAGTGACCACGACACCACACAACCCTGCCATAGCAACTTCTGCAAGACGTGCTGGATTATCGACATAGATGCCATCACCTCACGTGAGAACACCATCCACCAGGTACATACTCTTGCAACTCGGCCAACGTTGTCTACCTGATACGCTGCAGGAAAGGATGTCCCGAGGCTTGGTACATTGGGGAGACCATGCAGATGCTACGACAATAGATGCATGCACACCGCTCGACAATCACTCGGCAAGAGTGTTCTCTTCCTCTTGGGGAACACTTCAGCGGTCACGGGCATTCAGCCTCTGATCTTCATGTAAACGTTCTCCAAGGCGGCTTTCACGGCACACAACGCAGAGTCGCTGAGCAGAGACTGAAAGTCAAGTTCCGCATACATGAGGATGGCCTCAACCGGGATCTTGGGTTCATGTCACACTATCTGTCACCCCCACGACTTGCCTGGGCTTGCAAAGTCTCACTTAACTGTCCTGGCTGGAGACAATACACATCTCTTTAACCTATGCTTAACCCTCTCTCCACTCACATTGTCTGTACCTTTAAGACTTGATTACCTGTAAAGACTCGCATTCCAACCATTATTTTGTAAATTGAGTTTGTGTCTTTATATGCCCTGTTTGTGAACAGAACTCCCACTTACCTGATGAAGGAGCAGCGCTCCGAAAGCTAGTGGCTTTTGCTACCAAATAAACCTGTTGGACTTTAACCTGGTGTTGTGAGACTTTTTACTGTGTTTACCCCAGCCCAACGCTGGCATCTCCATATCCTGTCTACATCAACTGGGACGAAATAGAAAGGATCGAGAGCTTCAAGTTTTTAGGTGTCCAGATTACAACAACCTGTCCTGGTCCCCCCATGCCGACGCTATAGTTAGGAGAGCCCACCAACGCTTCTACTTTCCCAGAAAACGAAGGAAAGTTCGCATGTCAGCTACAACTCTCACCAACATTTACAGATGCATCATAGAAAGCATTCTTTCTGGTTGCATCACAGCTTGGTATGGCTCCTGCTCTGCCCAAGACCGCAAGAAACTACAAAAGTTCATGAATGTTGCCCAACCATCACGCAAACCAGCCTCCCATCCATTGACTCTGTCTACACTTCCTGCTGCCTCGGCAAAGCAGCCAGCATAATGAAGGACCCCACGCACCCCAGACATTCTCCCTTCCACCTTCTTCCTTCAAGTAAAAGATACAAAAGTCTGAGGTCACGTACCAATCAACTCAAGAACAGCTTCTTCCCTGCTGCCATCAGGCTTTTGAATGGACCTACCTTGGCTTTGTCAAGGGCAGACCGTGCCTTACGAGCCTGGTGGACTTCTTCGAAAATGTGACTAAACACATTGACGAAGGGAAGGTGGTAGATGTGGTTTATATGGATTTTAGCAAGGCGTTCGATAAGGTCCCCCATGTAAGGCTTCTAGAAAAAGTGAGGGGGCATGGGATCCAAGGGGCTGCTGCCCAGTGGATCCAGAACTGGCTTTCCCAAAGGAGGCAGAGAGTGGGTATAGATGTCTTTTTCTAAATGGAGGTCGGTCACCAGTAGTGTGCCCCAGGGATCTGTTCTGGGACCCTTGCTGTTGGTCATTTTCATAAATGACCTGGATGAGGAAGCGGAGGGATGGGTTGGTAAGTTTGCCGACGACACGAAGGTTGGTGGGGTTGTGGATAGTCTAGAGGGATGTCAGAAGTTACAGAGGGACATAGATAGGATGCAAGACTGGGCGGAGAAGTGGCAGATGGACTTCAACCCAGATAAATGCGTCGTGGTCCATTTTGGTAGGTCAAATGGGATGAAGGAGTATAATATAAAAGGAAAGACTCTTAGTACTATAGAGGATCAGAAGGACCTTGGGGTCCTGGTCCATAGGACTCTAAAATCGGCCCCGCGGGTGGAGGAGGTGGTTAAGAAGGCGTATGGTGTGCTGGCCTTTATCAATCGAGGGATTGAGTTTAGGAGTCCGGGGATAATGATGCAGCTAAATAAGACCCTCGTCAGACCCCACTTGGAGTACTGTGCTCAGTTCTGGTCGCTTCACTATAGGAAGGATGTGGAAAAGATTGAAAGGGTGCAGAGGAGATTTACAAGGATGTTGCCTGGATTGAGTGGCATGCCTTATGAGGATAGGCTGAGGGATCTCGGTCTTTTCTCCTTGGAGAGACGAAGGATGAGAGGAGACCTAATAGAGGTATATAAGATGTTGAGAGGCATAGATCGGGTGGACTCTCAGAGGCTTTTTCCCAGGGTGGAAATGTCTGCTACGAGAGGACACAGGTTTAAGGTGCTGGGGGGTAGGTACAGGGGAGATGTTAGGGGTACGTTTTTCACACAGAGGGTGGTGGGTGAGTGGAATCGGCTGCCGTCAGGGGTGGTGGAGGCGAACTCAATAGGGTCTTTTAAGAGACTCCTGGATGAGTACATGGAGCTTAATAGGATGGAGGGTTATAGGTAGGTCTAGAAGGTAGGGATGTGTTCGGCACAACTTGTGGGCCGAAGGGCCTGTTTGTGCTGTAGTTTTTCTATGTTTCTATGTTTCTACCTTGTATTAATTTGGTCTTTCTCTACACCCTAGCTATGACAGTAACACTACATTCTGCACTCTCTCGTTTCCTTCTTTATAAACGGTATGCTTTTTCTGTATAGCGCACAAAGAATACTTTTCACTGTATGTTAATATATGTGAATAAATCAAATCAAATCAAATCACCGTTGCCCCCCCCCCCCCACCCCCGGGCAGCATAGCATGGGGCATCAGGACCTTCTCAATGGGTCCTTGGTCATGACCCCTTTCCCCTTTGCGGCCCATCCTGCATGCTCTCCCTCCCCTCCTCCCCCATGGTGGTCTCTCACCCTCCCCCATCCTTGCAGAGCTCCCATTTGCCTCCCCTGCCCTGCTTATAGACCCACCACCACTCAGGCTTCACTCCCACTCAGGCCCCACTCCCTTGGCATTGCCCTGGCAGTTATGATGCCTGATGGGCAGTACCAGGGTGTCCTGTGGGCACTGCCAGACTGGCACCATCCCATGGGCACTGCCTGGCCATGCCCCAACCACCGGGGGGGGGGGTGAGGCCATCACGTCTGGTATCAGCTGGTGGAGACCAGCTGTGATTCTCACCGGTGTGAGGTCCAGCTGGCAAAGAGGTAAGTACAAGTGAGCCTGGTCTATGCCCTCTGGGACTCACTAATGAGATGTAAAACATGTTGGCGAGAAACCGTGCGCGAAACTGATATTTCGCCTCTCACGCAGTCTTACCGGATCACGCACCGATCGACCAGTGCAGCAAGTCAGTAAGGTCGCATCTTGGCTCTGACAAACTGATGTCAACAGTTGCACAATTTTGAATTTATAATTGAACAGTTAACCTTATTTTGCAATATTTTCTAATATACATCGAGACCTCATGTTGCACTTCTTGCAATGATTAAAATAAAGAAGAGAATTACAGCACAGGAACTGGCTCTTTGGCTCTCCTAGCCTGTATCTACCATGCTGCCTGACTGATCTAAAACCCCCTATCCTTCCGGGGACCATATCCCTCTATTCTCATCCTATTCATGTATTTGTCCAGATGCCCCTTAAAAGTCACTATCATATCTTCTTCCACTACCTCCCCCGGGCAGCGAGTGCCAGGCATCCATCATCCTCTGTGTAAAAAACTTGCCTCGTCCATCTCCTTTAAACCTTGCCCCTCATATCTTAAACTTATGCCCCCTCGTAATTGACTCTTCCCCCTGGGAAAAAGCTTCTGATTATCCACTCTGTCCACGCCCCTCAATCTTGTAGACCTCTATCAGGTTGCCCCTCAACCTCCATCATTCCAATGCGAACAAACCAAGTTCCTCCAACCTCTCCTCATAGCTAATGCCCTTCATATCAGGCAACATCCTGGTAAATCTTTTCTGTGTTTTATAGGGATAGCAATCTTAATGTATGCACGTACATACGATACAGCAATGTTGCAATTGCTTGTGGATGGTCGTTTTTCTAAAACTGATTTTAGAAAGACTTTTTTGTCAAGATTGAATAATTGGTTAAAAACTGAGTATTCATGGCAATAATCAATCGAAACTGATAATAGACAACAAAATCCACAATGTGAAACAGTTAAAGGAAAGGATTTCCTGGTTTCCCTGCAGCATGTTTCTTGTGGTGGGAGGTGGCCTGCTGATGTCAATGGGATTTCCCATTGACTACACCCCATGTCGTTGGAAAACTCACAGGGCGGGAGTGCGGCATCGGCGGGACCAGATCTTGCCAGCCTGAACAGCCGGAAAAACCCAGCTGTGGAGTCTGTAATATTTACATAATAATTTGTGTGAACAAATGATATAGAGGATAGGTTGTAAAGGTGATTAAATAGGTTTTTAAAAATATAAAGATAAAATATAAAATATAAAGATAAAAATATAAAGAGAATAGGTTATTAAAAATATAAAGGTACAGTTGAAGCTATAGCTTCAGGGAAATATATTGGGGTACCTATTCACAGTATGAACTTATGACTAACATATTCCGCAGTAGCAGGTAGTGCCACAGGCCACAATATTGAGTGCTACACATTCTATTTGAATTATTGGTCTCAGTGCTGCCTGCCCCCAGGGAATCAATATAAATTTGTGTAATGTCACTCAATCATCAATAGACTTTATAACAAACAAATAGGTTGTTCAACTTTGTCACTGTTGATGTTTATACTCCACACAGGGCTCCTTTCACTCAATTAGCTTTTCCCACTCTCCCCTGTATCTCTCTATTCTGAGCTCCCTGAAGTCTCCCCTTAAATGCAATCAGTGCCATCTGTTTCAGCCAATATTTGTGGGCAGCAAGATCCAAATTCTCCCAAAACCATACAACAAAATTCCTCCTAAATTCTTTAGTTGATCTATTAGTGGCTTTCTGATATTTGTGTTTCCTTTTTCTGAAATCATGCACAATCAGAAGCAGCTTTCCCACATTCCATATCTCAACCACAAAGGCTGTGGAGGCCAAGTCACTGAATATATTCAAGAAAGAGGTAGATTTTATTTAGATCTCAATGGTAACAGAGGGTATGGGAACGAAGCAGGAATATGGCATTGAGAGTAACCATGATTGTAATTGTAATGTTCTGAATAAGTTAGGTGTTGTGGATTTTAATAAAAAGAAAAAAAGTGGTTTGCGCACACACATTTAAACTAACATGCAACAGATTTATTGAAAAAGATGCACTACACAGAATACAAAATTGAAAGTAAAACAGCAGCCTGTGCAAACACCCTAATGATATCACGATCAGATCACGTGATCAACTCTTAAAACAGCCTGCAACTCTTTAAATATGTAACATCCCTCCCCCTTTACCTCTGTGATCATGACGACAAATTATTACAACGTAATACATGGGATCAATAATGCTATTGATACAGTAATTATTAAATTATTAATTATTAATTAGGTACCCCAATAATACATCATTAATCAGACATAGCAGGGGCAAGCCAGAATGTTCAGGCCACTGGCTCAGAGTCTGTCCTTGTGGCTCAGAAGGGAAGGGGGGAGAGGTGTAGAGGATTAGTCATTGGGGACTCCATAGTTAAAGGGACGGATAGGAGATTCTGCGGGAAGGAGAGAGACTCACGGTTGGTGTGTTGCCTCCCAGGAGCCAGAGTCCACGATGTCTCGGATTGTGTTTTTGAAATCCTTAAGGGGGACCAGCCCCAAGTTGTGGTTCACATAGGCACTCAAGACATAGGTAGGAAAAGGGGTGGGGATGTAAGGCAGAAATTCAGGGAGTTAGGGTGGAAGCTTCAGGCTAGAACAAACAAAGTTGTTATCTCTGGTTTGTTACCTGTGCCACGGGATAGTGAGGAGAGGAATAGGGAAAGAGAGCAGTTGAACACGTGGTTACAGGGATGGTGCAGGAGGGAGGGTTTCAGATACCTGGACAATTGGGGCTCTTTCTGGGGCACGTGGGACCTCTACAAACAGGATGGTCTGCACCTGAACCAGAAGGGTACCAATATCTTCGGGGGGGGGGGGGGAAATTTGCTAATGCTCTTCGGGAGGGTTTAAACTAATTCAGCAGGGGGGTGGGTACCTGAATTGTAGCTCCGGTGTGCAGGAGGTTGAGAGTTGTGAGGTCATGGATGAGGTTTCAGGGTCGCAGGAGTGTACTGGCAGGCAGGAAGGTGGTTTGAAGTGTGTATACTTCAACGCAAGGAGCATCCGGAATAAGGTGGGTGAACTTGCAGCATGGGTTGTTACCTGGGATTTCGATGTTGTGGCCATCTCGGAGACATGGATAGAGCAGGGACAGGAATGGTTGTTGCAGGTTCCGGGGTTTAGATGTTTCAGTAAGATCAGGGAAGGTGGTAAAAGAGGTGTGGCATTGTTAGTCAAGGACAGTATTACAGTGGCAGAAAGGACGTTTGATGAGGACTTGTCTACTGAGGTAGTTTGGGCTGAGGTTAGAAACAGGAAAGGAGAGGTCGCCCTGTTGGGAGTTTTTTATAGACCTCTGAAAAGTTCCAGAGATGTAGAGGAAAAGATCGCAAAGATGATTCTGGATAGGAGCGAAAGTAACAGGGTAGTTGTACTGGGGGACTTTAACTTTACAAATATTGACTGAAAAAGCTATAGTTTGAGTACTTTAGAGGGGTCGGTTTTTGTCCAATGTGTGCAGGAAGGCTTCCTGACACAGTATGTAGATAGACCAACAAGAGGCGAGGCCACATTGGATTTGGTACTGGGTAATGAACCAGGCCAGGTGTTAGATTTGGAGGTAGGTGAGCACTTTGGTGACAGTGACCACAGTTCGATTACGTTTACCTTAGCTATGGAAAAGGATAGGTATATACCAAAGGGCAAGAGTTATAGCTGGGGGAAAGGAAATTATGATGCGATTAGGCGAGATTTAGCTGGCATAGGTTGGGGAAGGAAACTACAGGGGATGGGCACAATTGTAATGTGGAACTTGTTCAAGGAACAGCTACTACGCGTCCTTGATAAATATGTACCTGTCAGGCAGGGAGGAAGCAGTCGTGTGAGGGAACCGTGGTTTACTAAGGAGGTTGAATCTCTTGTGAAGAGGAAGAAGGAGACTTATGTTAAGATGAGACGTGAAGGCTCAGTTAGGGCACTTGAGAGTTACAAGTTAGCCAGGAAGGACCTAAAGAAAGAGTTAAGAAGAACCAGGAGGGGACATGAGAAGTCTTTGCCAGGTAGGATCAAGGAAAACCCTAAAGCTTTCTATAAGAACATAAGAACATAAGAAATAGGAGCAGGAGTAGGCCATCTAGCCCCTCGAGCCTGCCCCGCCATTCAATAAGATCATGGCTGATCTGACGTGGATCAGTACCACTTACCCGCCTGATCCCCATAACCCTTAATTCCCTTACCGATCAGGAATCCATCCATCCGCGCTTTAAACATATTCAGCGAGGTAGCCTCCACCACCTCAGTGGGCAGAGAATTCCAGAGATTCACCACCCTCTGGGAGAAGAAGTTCCTCCTCAACTCTGTCTTAAACCGACCCCCCTTTATTTTGAGGCTGTGTCCTCTAGTTTTAACTTCCTTACTAAGTGGAAAGAATCTCTCCGCCTCCACCCTATCCAGCCCCCGCATTATCTTATAAGTCTCCATAAGATCCCCCCTCATCCTTCTAAACTCCAACGAGTACAAACCCAATCTCCTCAGCCTCTCCTCATAATCCAAACCCCTCATCTCCGGTATCAACCTGGTGAACCTTCTCTGCACTCCCTCCAATGCCAATATATCCTTCCTCATATAAGGGGACCAATACTGCACACAGTATTCCAGCTGCGGCCTCACCAATGCCCTGTACAGGTGCATCAAGACATCCCCGCTTTTATATTCTATCCCCTTCGCAATATAGGCCAACATCCCATTTGCCTTCTTGATCACCTGTTGTACCTGCAGACTGGGCTTTTGCGTCTCATGCACAAGGACCCCCAGGTCCCTTTGCACGGTAGCATGTTTTAATTTGTTTCCATTGAGATAGTAATCCCATTTGTTATTATTTCCTCCAAAGTGTATAACCTCGCATTTCTCAACGTTATACTCCATTTGCCATATCCTCGCCCACTCACTCAGCCTGTCCAAATCTCTCTGCAGATCTTCTCCGTCCTCCACACGATTCACTTTTCCACTTATCTTTGTGTCGTCTGCAAACTTCGTTACCCTACACTCCGTCCCCTCCTCCAGATCATCTATATAAATGGTAAACAGTTGCGGCCCGAGTACCGATCCCTGCGGCACGCCACTAGTTACCTTCCTCCAACCGGAAAAACACCCATTTATTCTGACTCTTTGCTTCCTGTCGGACAGGTATGTCAGGAGTAAAAGAATGACGAGGGTAAGATTAGGGCCAGTCAAGGACAGGAGTGGAAAGTTGTGCGTGGAGTCTGAAGAGATAGGAGAGGCACTAAATGAAACTTTGTCGTCGGTATTCACACTGGAGAGGGACAGTGTTGTCGAGGGGAGTACTGAGATGCAGGCTGTTGGACTGGATGGGATTGAGGTTCATAAGGAGGAGGTGTTAGCAATTCTGGAAAGGGTAAAAATAGGTAAGTCCCCTGGGCTGGATGGGATTTATCCTAGGATTCTCTGGGAGGCTAGAGAGGAGATTGCAGAGCTTTTGGCTTTGATATTTGTGTCGTCATTGTCTACAGGAACAGTGCCAGAAGACTGGAGGAAAGCAACTGTTGTCCCCTTGTTCAAGAAGGGGAGTAGGGACAACCCTGGTAATTATAGACCGGTGAGCCTTACTTCTGTTGTGGGCAAAGTACTGGAAAGGATGATAAGAGATAGGATTTATAATCACCTGGAAAGGAATAGTCAGCACGGTTTTGTGAAGGGTAGGTCGTGCCTCACAAACCTTATTGAGTTCTTTGAGAAGGTGACCAAAGAGGTGGATGAGGGTAAAGTGGTTGATGTGGTGTATATGGATTTCAGCAAAGCATTTGATAAGGTTCCCCATGGTAAGCTTTTGCAGAAAATACGGACACATGGGATTGAGGGTGATTTAGTGGTTTGGATCAGAAATTGGCTAGCTGTAAGAAAACAAAGGGTGGTGGTTGATGGGAAATATTCATCCTGGAGTTCAGTTACTAGTGGTGTACCGCAAGGATCTGTTTTGGGGCCACTGCTGTTTGTCATTTTTATTAATGACCTGGATGAGGGCATATAAGGATGGATTAGTAAATTTGCGGATGACACTAAAGTCGGTGGAGTTGTAGACAGTGCGGAGGGAAGTGGCAGGTTACAGAGGGACATAGATAAGCTGCAGAGCTGGGCTGAGGGGTGGCAAATGGAGTTTAATGCGGACAAGTGTGTGGTGATTCACTTTGGAAGGAGTAACAGGAATACAGAGTACTGGGCTAATGGTAAGATACTTGGTAGTGTGGATGAACAGAGGGATCTCGGTGTCCATGTGCATAGATCCCTGAAAGTTGGCACCCAGGTTGATAGGGTTGTTAAGAAGCCATACGGTGTGTTAGCTTTTATTGGTAGAGGGATTGAGTTTTGGAGCCAGGAGGTCATGCTGCAACTCTGGTGCGGCCGCATTTGGAGTATTGCGTACAGTTCTGGTCGCCGCATTATAGGAAGGATGTGGAAGTGTTGGAAAGGGTGCAGAAGAGATTTACCAGTATGTTGCCTGGTATGGTGGGAAAATCGTATGAGGAAAGGCTGAGGGGCTTGAGGTTGTTTTCGTTAGAAGAAGGTTAAGAGGTGACTTAATAAAGGCATACAAGATGATCAGAGGATTAGATAGAGTGGATAGTGAGAGCCTTTTTCCTCGGATAATGATGGGTAACACGAGGGGACATAGCTTTAAATTGAGGGGTGATAGATATAGGACAGATGTTAGAGGTAGGTTCTTTACTCAGAGAGTAGTAAGGGTGTGGAATGCCCTGCCTGCAGCAGTAGTGGACTCGTCAACATTAAGGGCATTTAAAGGGTCATTGGATAAACATATGGATGATATTGGAATAGTGTAGATTAGAGGGGCTTTAGATTGGTTTCACTGGTCGGCGCTGAAGGGCCTGTACTGCGCTGTAATGTTCTATGTTCTATTATACACAGTCAATAAGAAAGTCAATAGGGAGGACATTTGTGCCTTTTTTGATGTATACAATGTTCTGGAATTTGGCTGCCGTTGACCCCACAGTATGATCTGGAACTTAAGTGGATACATTCTCTTGGAACTAATTCCGTATCATTCTCAATTGGTATAGAGTCATAGAGGTTTACAGCATGGAAACAGGCCCTTCGGCCCAACTTGTTTATGCCGCCTATTTTTAAAACCCCTTAGCTAATCCCAATTGCCCGCATTTGGCCCATATCCCTCTCTACCCATCGTACCCATGAAACTATCTAAATGTTTTTCAAAAGACAAAATTGTACCCACCTCTACTACTACCTTTGGCAGCTTGTTCCAGACACTCACCACCCTTTGTATGAAAAAATTGCCCCTCTCATCTTAAACAGGAGCTCAGAAACACACAGCTCCCTTTTTCAAAAAGCGCATTGACTACAGACAGTAAGGGAAGGGAAGGGGGGTGTCCATTCTCTCTTATCACCATCTGTAGCAAATAATGTAATAAAAAGGTAACAGTACCTTTTAATTAATGCAAGCACAGGAGATTATTTGATTATTTAGAGTGTGATCAAAGAATAATGAACTAATTGCAAGTACAAGATGAAACCTATGCCCTCTAATTTTAAACTCCCCGACCTTTGGGAAAAGATATTGACCATCGAGCTGATCTATGCCCCTCATTATTTTATAGACCTCTATAAGATCACCCCTCAGCCTTCTACGCTCCAGAGAAAAAAGTCCCAGTCTATCCAGCCTCTCCTTATAACTCAAACCATCAAGTCCCGGTGCATCCTAGTAAATCTTTTCTGCACTCTTTCTAGTTTAATAATATCCTTTCTATAATGGGGTGACCAGAACTGTACACAGTATTCAAGTGTGGCCTTACCAATGTCTTGTATAACTTCGATTATAAACCTGTTGGACTTTAACCTGGTGTTGTTAAACTTCTTATTGTATAACTTCAACAAGACGTCCCAACTCCTATATTCAATGTTCTGACCAATGAAACCAAGCATGCTGAATGCCTTCTTCACCACTCTGTCCACCTGTGACTTCACTTTCAAGGAGCTATGAACATGTACCCCGCGATCTCTTTGTTCTGTAACTCTCCCCACCACCCTCCCATTAACTGAGTGTTAGCGCGAGTGGGCGAACACGACCACTTCGGACTCAGAGTCAGGTTCAACAGCGGTACAGCTTTATTAACGTCGGCGAAGGTGCAATCAGGACATATAAACAGCACTGTCCCGAAAGCACTCTGAAAGCCTGCTGCAATGGGCTACAGTTATACTCAAACTTTGATACTTTGTATGATTCAAATGTTAATGTTTTGTTTACAGTATTTGACTCTGACCGTTCTGTGGTTGATGTGTTAAGTCTGCTGATTGCCCAGTCTCGGGAGGTGATAATTGTTTGAGAAAATGGGGATAGTATATTTCTTTCTCTCTTGGATTTCATAGCATGTTCTCAATAATTGGAGTGCTATTTGAAGTGGGGAATTTTCGAATAGTGGCCTGATTTCTTAGAAAAACATTGTATTTTTCCACTAAGTTATGAGCTTTGAATTCATATCACCAGTTTTCTGCATCGTTTGCATTTTTTGACTGAAATATAGATTCATTTTTAAAATGTTAAAATCCATTATTAAATTCCTTTTAATTGAAACGTAAACATTCTACATTCAAAATCATAATAATTGGTTTCATTTCAGTTCATTGAATCCACACATGATCAAACTGTTAACATCTTCATGTTAGGTATAAATCATAACTCTTTCCCTCCGAACTGTTACTATTCTGGCTAATTTTAAATCCCTTTCCCCACTATTCTTTCACGTTGAGACCTGCACTCAGATGTATTTGATTAACTTAAACCCAATTTCTATTCTAAATAAAAACTCAGTACTAAGTAGCTGTAATTTGTTCTTATTTTGAGATCAATTGCAACAATGTAATATGGAAAATAGGACGATTGTCCTTGCACTTCTTAAGTCTTGATTAAAATGGGTAGAAACATCTGGGGGTTATTTTTGTAGGAAGTATATATTTCATCAAAAGAGAAGATTTTGTTGGTTTGTTAAAATCCAGGTCAGAAACTCCAAAGTGTGAGGTGATTCACTTTGGAAGGAGTAACAGGAATACAGAGTACTGGGCTAATGGTAGGATACTTGGTAGTGTGGATGAACAGAGGGATCTGGGTGTCCATGTGCATAGATCCCTGAAAGTTGGCACCCAGATTGATAGGGTTGTTAAGAAGGCGTACGGTGTGTTAGCTTTTATTGCTGAGGGATTGAGTTTTGGAGCCAGGAGGTCATGTTGCAACTGTACAAAACTCTGGTGCAGCCGCATTTGGATTATTGCGTACAGTTCTGGTCGCCGCATTATAGGAAAGATGTGGAAGTGTTGGAAAGGGTACAGAGGAGATTTACCAGGATGTTGCCTGGTATGGTGGGAAAATCGTATGAGGGGCTTGAGGTTGTTTCGTTAAGAGAGAAGAAGGTTAAGAGGTGACTTAATAGAGGCATACAAGATGATCAGAGGATTAGATAGGGTGGATAGTGAGAGCCTTTTTCCTTGGATGGTGTTGGCTAGCACGAGAGGACATAGCTTTAAATTGAGGGGTGAGAGACATAGGACAGATGTTAGAGGTAGGTTCTTTACTCAGAGAGTGGTAAGGGCGTGGAATGCCCTGCCTGCAGCAGTAGTGGACTCGTCAACATTAAGAGCATTCAAATGGTTTTTGGATAAACATATGGATGATATTGGAATAGTGTAGATTAGAGGGGCTTTGGATTGGTTCCACTGGTCGGCGCAACATCGAGGGCCGAAGGGCCTGTACTGCGCTGTAATGTTCTATGTTCTATCCCCGGAGTTTCTCATACAATAGGTGTTTAACTGGATATCAGGAAGTCTTCCAAGTCTCGGAGGCCTTCTGAAGTGTTTGATAAGGGCTTCCTGATATCCTTGGAGCCAATTTAATTAAATGGAAGGTTATGCTAATGTGAGTTCCTGACTCCCTTTGTCTGCCTTGTTTCTGCATTTTAAAAACCTGCTTGTCTGTTCACACTTTGTGCCTGGGTGCTGCTTTGTCCTGTTTCATTTATTTGATTATATTCTAAGAAATATTTAATCTAAGGAATCACAGAAATTTGTGTCCACTTACAGTTCCCCCCTGTCGGTCGGGAGTGAACTTGTTCCACCTCCCTCAGACCGATTTTCTTCCCCTTTTTACGAATTTGTGTCCGGTGCTCCCTGCCTCTACACGCTGCAGTCGTACAGTTTGGGGGAGCCCCGGGAGCATGTCAAATTAAGTGTATGCGGGAGTAATCCTCCCGATTTGTTAACTGTCCGACCACGCCAATTGTCCTAACTAAGTTTTTACGTGATTTTGTTTTCTTCCGCTGGCAGTATGTGTAGCATGTCGCTACTCCCCAGGAAAGTGCTAAGATGAGTTGGATGACAACCAGTGTATGTGAAATGATTCGGATCCAGGGGTGAGTGGTTACGTTTAGACCCCAGTCCCTTCTGTGCCCATGTTTGGCTTTGCAATGCCGTTTCGGTGTCCTGCTCCAAGGTTTTGATATGTGATTGTAGCTGATGGTATAACCGGACGGAGTGTCCTACTTTGAGTCGGAGCTCCCTTAGAACTTCAGTCAGGTGTGGGATGGGGGCTTGCTCGGGTTCCTGATAGTCTTTTAAGTTATCCTTTAGAGGGTCTGTGGCATTAAAAGTTACTGTCTGTCTATTTTGGATATTGGTGATGTGAGCCTGACCTATAGTGACTGGTCTGCGAGGGGTGAAGCAAAAGTTTGGGCTGGGGATCGGACATGTCAGCCCGTTATATGCAAAGGATGTCTTTGTTGTGGCTACACAGTACCTGCCTCGTCCTCCATATCCTGCCCGGGCAAAGTGTGGATCTGTCGGTATGATTTCTAGAGTACAGCCCTGTGTTTGATTAAACCCACATTCAGCTGCCTCTCCTTGTCCCAGTGGGTGAGGGCAAATAGTTATCTCTCTCCTTTGTTTGCATCCCGAGAGGGAGGCGCTTGACATCACGCCGTGCCTTGAGATGGCCGTGACTTCGGTTAGGTGATACGGAGGGAGGTATTGCCCCTGACAACGCCAATGTTCTCGATCTGGAAGATGGGGAATGGTCCCAAGTCTGGTGTAACTATCGGAATCAATAGGACCATCCCTACTCCTGTGCCCTCGCTAACCTCGCAGTCGGGGATTACTGGATACACCCACGTCATTCCTTTCATAGAACATAGAACATAGAACATTACAGCGCAGAACAGGCCCTTCGGCCCACGATGTTGCACCGACCAGTTAAAAAAAAAAAAAAACTGTGACCCTCCAACCTAAACCAATTTCTTTTCGTCCATGAACCTATCTACGGATCTCTTAAACGCCCCCAAACTAGGCGCATTTACTACTGATGCTGGCAGGGCATTCCAATCCCTCACCACCCTCTGGGTAAAGAACCTACCCCTGACATCGGTTCTATAACTACCCCCCCTCAATTTAAAGCCATGCCCCCTCGTGCTGGATTTCTCCATCAGAGGAAAAAGGCTATCACTATCCACCCTATCTAAACCTCTAATCATCTTATATGTTTCAATAAGATCCCCTCTTAGCCGCCGCCTTTCCAGCGAAAACAATCCCAAATCCCTCAGCCTCTCCTCATAGGATCTCCCCTCCATACCAGGCAACATCCTGGTAAACCTCCTCTGCACCCTCTCCAAAGCCTCCACATCCTTCCTGTAATGTGGGGACCAGAACTGCACACAGTACTCCAAGTGCGGCCGCACCAGAGTTGTGTACAGTTGCAACATAACGCTACGACTCCTAAATTCAATCCCCCTACCAATAAACGCCAAGACACCATATGCCTTCTTAACAACCTTATCTACTTGATTCCCAACTTTCAGGGATCTATGCACACATACACCTAGATCCCTCTGCTCCTCCACACTATTCAAAGTCCTCCCGTTAGCCCTATACTCAACACATCTGTTATTCCTACCAAAGTGAATTACCTCACACTTCTCCGCATTAAACTCCATCCGCCACCTCTCGGCCCAACTTTGCAACCTGTCTAAGTCTTCCTGCAAACTACGACACCCTTCCTCACTGTCTACCACACCACCGACTTTGGTGTCATCAGCAAATTTGCTAATCCACCCAACTATACCCTCATCCAGATCATTAATAAATATTACAAACAGCAGTGGCCCCAAAACAGATCCCTGAGGTACACCACTTGTAACCGCACTCCATGATGAATATTTACTATCAACCACCACCCTCTGTTTCCTATCCGCTAGCCAATTCCTGATCCAATTTCCTAGATCACCCCCAATCCCATACATCTGCATTTTCTGCAGAAGCCTACCATGGTGAACCTTATCAAACGCCTTACTAAAATCCATATATACCACGTCCACTGCCTTGCCCCCATCCACCTCCTTGGTCACTTTCTCAAAAAACTCAATAAGGTTAGTAAGGCACGACCTACCTGCCACAAAACCATGCTGACTATCACCTATCAATTCATTACTCTCCAAATAACTATAAATCCTATCCCTTATAATTTTTTCCAACATCTTGCCGACAACAGAAGTGAGACTCACCGGTCTATAATTCCCGGGGAAGTCTCTGTTCCCCTTCTTAAACAATGGGACAACATTCGCTAACCTCCAATCTTCTGGTACTATACCAGAGGCCAACGACGACCTGAAGATCAGAGCCAGAGGCTCTGCAATCACTTCTCTTGCCTCCCAGAGAATCCTTGGATAAATCCCATCCGGACCAGGGGATTTATCTATTTTCAGACCCTCCAGAATATCCTGCACATCCTCCTTTCAGGGTCCAGTTATCCAGCACCCCCTTCTGACCTGCGAGTTGTGCTAGCTGGGCGCTGTCAATTCAGTCGGGCACCTCCCCCCTGTGTACCTGGTCCAAATTATGTCGTAATTGGGCTGTCATCCACAGACCATACGCATGGCATAGCTGTCCCTGTTGTACCCGGGCCGTGTTCTCTCTCTATCTATGAGGCGGTTAATGGTACGGGCGTGCGCTTCCAATATTGTGATCCCATCAAGTTGATGGGCGCCCTCCTCCCCTAAAAGAGCCTGCTCGGCCTGTTGGTCTAGTGACCGCTGCAGGATATCTTTCATCACCCCTTTAATTGTTCGATCTTATCATTGAGGCTCTGTATGTCAATAGTGTTGACCACTGTGGATCCTGTGTTTATTCCTGTGAAGATGTCGTTGACTATGTCCCTTCTGTTTCTCTGTTTCTCTGTGTGTGTGTGTGTGTGTGTGTGTGTGTGTGTGTGTGTGTGTGGTGTGTGTGTGTGTGGTGTGTGTGTGTGGTGTGTGTGTGTGGTGTGTCTCTACAGTGTGTTGCTCCCATTGCATCTATGGCCCGCTTTATGGTTTCCCCACCCAGCATCTGATACATATTTTGTGTCTGTTCTGAACAGTATCCCGGCACCCGGATTCCTGAGATATCGATCAGAACAGGCACGACCTCGTGTCTTACATTGTCGTACACAATTTCCCCCTCGTTCCACAGCACCAGTCCTCCCTCCGGCCCCTTGCTCTGCATGGGGCAGGGTAAGATTTCAGGCACTGTGGTCGTGGGGGCCCGCGTTGTAGGAAGCGTAAAACATACATATAGTGAGACTGCAGGAGCCTCAGCTAGTCCATAATATCCGCAAATGTCAATGTCCGGTTTACGAATGTCACTTTGTAGTGGGGTCTGTGGATCTTCAGGGAGGGCGCAGATGGTCCCGAAGGTGCAGCCAGTGTTGCTCCGAGAGTCCGACCGTTGGATGCATGCTTGGTGCATATCTAGTGTGCAGGTGAGGCAGATCACACCAATGCCTGGATAGACCTGCAGCCACGCGTTGAAATGCGTCCGACTGTCCTCGAGATATAGTGTGGCCGGCATGCACAACGCCTCGGATGTGTTGAACATTATTCCATGGGATTGTTGATAGGTGGTGTAGCCCTGGAAGGCAACACTCATCAGGAAGGTCGCAGTGAGGATCATCCTCCAAGTGGTCCACATGGTCCTGGAGAGGGGGTTGGGGGAGGGTATATAAAACCTGGTGGCCACCAGATGTTTTTTTTTTAGAATAGAATTCTATAGAATAGAATAGAATCCCTACAGTACAGAAAGAGGCCATTCGGCCCATCGAGTCTGCACCGACCACAATCCCACCCAGGCCCTACCCCCATATCCCTATACATTTACCCTCTAATCCCTCTAATCTACGCATCTCAGGACCCTAAGGGCAATTTTAGCATGGCCAATCAACCTAACCTGCACATCTTTGGACTGTAGGAGGAAACGTGTAGGGCGGCACGGTAGCACAGTGGTTAGCACTGCTGCTTCACAGCTCCAGGGACCTGGGTTCGATTCCTGGCTTGGGTCACTGTCTGTGTGGAGTTTGCACATTCTCCTCGTGTCTGCGTGGGTTTCCTCCGGGTGCTCCGGTTTCCTCCCACAGTCCAAAGATGTGCAGGTTCGGTTGATTGGCCATGCTAAAAATTGCCCTTAGTGTCCTGAGATGGGTAGGTTCGAGGGATTAGTGGGTAAATATGTAGAGATATGGGGGTAGGTCCTGGGTGGGATTGTGGTCGGTGCAGACTCGATGGGCCGAATGGCCTCTTTCTGTACTGTAGGGTTTCTTTGAAACCGGAGTACCCGGAGGAAACCCACGCAGACACGAGGAGAATGTGCAAACTCCACACAGACAGTGATCCAAGCCGGGAATCGAACCCAGGTCCCTGGAGCTGTGAAGCAGCAGTGCTAACCACTGTGCTACCGTGCCGCCCGACAAGGCCGCCCGTGACGTTAGATTGATATCAAATGACTAACTTAATCTATTTATCTATTCATGTTTATATTCCTATACACATATATACATCCGTGCCACGGTTGGCGCTCCTTTGTGGCAAAAATAAAAGTTGTTATTCCAACCTCCGCTGTATGGACAAAGATGGTTAGGGGCCAATACGTGGTGTGGTCGGAGCATCCCTGTCTTTACAGTCACTCTGTCCTGTCTCTTTCCCGTGGTGGTAAGATTTTAATTGTGACCAATGTTTCCAGCGGCCCTTTCCCTTAACATCGACACAGGCACATGTGTCGCTGGTAAGGATAATCTCATGGGGTCCTATCCATTTTGGTGCAAACCCAGGTCGGTCTGGGGCAACCCGAATTAAAACTTTATCCCCTACTTGGGGAAGGGTGGTGGTGTGACTGACATTTTGATCTCTAGCCTGGTCTCTAATGGCTAGCTGGTCTCTGGCTGTGTGGTGCAGACCTCAGAGCTGTAAGTCTAGTTGCTGTACATATCTCTTGATTTTGTCCCGAAGGGGTGCCATTTCTTCCCCTCCAAAGAACAAAGAACAGTACAGCACAGGAAACAGGCCCTTCAGCCCTCCAAGCCTGTGCCGCTCCTTGGTCCAACTAGACCAATCGTTTGTATCCCTCCATTCCCAGGCTGCTCATGTGACTATCCAGGTAAGTCTTAAACGATGTCAGCGTGCCTGCCTCCACCACCCTACTTGGCAGCGCATTCCAGGCCCCCACCACCCTCTGTGTAAAAAACATCCCTCTGATATCTGAGTTATACTTCACGCCTCTCACCTTGAGCCCGTGACCCCTCGTGATCGTCACCTCCGACCTGGGAAAAAGCTTCCCACTGTTCACCCTATCTATCCCCTTCATAATCTTGTACACCTCTATTAGATCTCCCCTCATTCTCCGTCTTTCCAGGGTGAACAACCCCAGTTAACCCAATCTCTCCTCATAGCTAAGACCCTCCATACCAGGCAACATCCTGGTAAACCTTCTCTGCACTCTCTCTAATGCCTCCACGTCCTTCTGGTAGTGCGGCGACCAGAACTGGACGCAGTACTCCAAATGTGGCCTAACCAGCGTTCTATACAGCTGCATCATCAGACTCCAGCTTTTATACGCTATACCCCGTCCTATAAAGGCAAGCATACCATATGCCTTCTTCACCACCTTCTCCACCTGTGTTGCCACCTTCAAGGATTTGTGGACTCGCACACCTAGGTCCCTCTGTGTTTCTATACTCCTGATGACTCTGCCATTTATTGTATAACTCCTCCCTACATTATTTCTTCCAAAATGCATCACTTCGCATTTATCGGGATTAAACTCCATCTGCCACCTCTCCGCCCAATTTTCCAGCCTATCTATATCCTGCTGTATTGCCCGACAATGCTCTTCGCTATCCGCAAGTCCAGCCATCTTCGTGTCATCCGCAAACTTGCTGATTACACCAGTTACACCTTCTTCCAAATCATTTATATATATCACAAATAGCAGAGGCCCCAGTACAGAGCCCTGCGGAACACCACTGGTCACAGACCTCCAGCCGGAAAAAGACCCTTCGACCACTACCCTCTGTCTCCTATGGCCAAGCCAGTTCTCCACCCATCTAGCCACTTCTCCTTGTATCCCATGAGCCTTAACCTTCTTAACCAACCTGCCATGTGGGACTTTGTCAAATGCCTTACTGAAATCCATATAGACGACATCCACGGCCCTTCCTTCATCAACCGTTTTTGTCACTTCCTCAAAAAACTCCACCAAATTTGTAAGGCACGACCTCCCTCTTACAAAACCATGCTGTCTGTCACTAATGAGATTGTTCAGTTCTAAATGCACATACATCCTGTCTCTAAGAATCCTCTCCAACAACTTCCCTACCACGGACGTCAAGCTCACCGGCCTATAATTTCCTGGGTTATCCCTGCTACCCTTCTTAAACAACGGGACCACATTCGCTATCCTCCAATCCTCAGGGACCTCACCCGTGTCCAAAGAAGCGACAAAGATTTCCGTCAGAGGCCCAGCAATTTCATCTCTCGTCTCCCTGAGCAGTCGAGGATAGATGCCATCAGGCCCTGGGGCTTTGTCAGTTTTAATGTTCCCTAAAAAACCTAACACTTCCTCTCTTGTAATGGAGATTTTCTCTAATGGGTCAACACCTCCCTCCGAGACACTCCCGGTTAACACGCCCCTCTCCTTCGTGAATACCGATGCAAAGTATTCATTTAGGATCTCCCCTATTCCCTTGGGTTCTAAGCATAATTCCCCTCCTTTGTCCCTGAGAGGTCCGATTTTCTCCCTGACAACTCTTTTGTTCCTAACGTATGAATAGAATGCCTTAGGATTCTCCTTAATCCTGCCTGCCAAGAACATTTTATGACCTCTTTTTGCCCTTCTAACTCCCCGTTTGAGTTCTTTCCTACTCTCTCTGTATTCCTCCAGAGCTCCATCTGTTTTCGGTTGCCTGGACTTAACGTACGCCTCCCTTTTCATTTTAATCAGACCCTCAATTTCCCTGGTTATCCACGGCTCTCGAATCCTACCTTTCCTATCTTTCCTTTTTACAGGCACATGCCTACCCTGCAGCCTTATCAATAGTTCCTTAAAAGACTCCCACATGCCAGACGCGGACTCACCCTCGAACATCCTCTTCCAATCAACATCCACCAATTCCTGCCTAATCCGGCTATAGTTAGCCTTCCCCCAATTTAGCACCCTGCCTGTAGGACAGCACTCATCCTTGTCCATTACTATCCTAAAGTTAACAGAGTTGTGGTCACTATTTGCCACATGTTCCCCTACCGAAACTTTGACGACCTGACCGGGCTCATTTCCCAGAACTAGGTCCAGTATAGCCCCCTCTCTAGTCGGGCTATCTACATACTGTTCCAAAGAACCTTCCAGTACGCATTTTACAAATTCCTCCCCGTCCGGACTCCCAGCTCTAAGCACTTTCCAGTCTGTGCCAGGGAAATTAAAGTCCCCCACTACAACAACCCTATTTTTTCTGCACCTATCCAGAATCTCCTGACATATCCTTTCCTCCACTTCCCGTGGGCTGTTGGGTGGTCTGTAGTACACCCCCAGCATAGTGACTGCACCCTTCCTGTTTCTGAGTTCCACCCACAGCGACTCTGTACATGACCCCTCTAAGTTGTCTACCCTCTGCACCGCGGTAATATGCTCCTTAACTAATATCGCTACTCCCCCACCTTTTTTAGCCCCTCCTCTGTCTCGCCTAAAACACTTGTACCCCAGAATATTCAGCTGCCAGTCCTGTCCTTTTAACCAAGTTTCCGTCACGGCAATGTTTTCTGGGAGTCGCATTGCCCTCCCGGTCATTCGCTCAAACGGGGTGAGCCCTACGGTACGACCTGGGGTGGCCCGTAGGTGCATCAAAATACAAGGAAGGACATCTACCCACCCTGACCTGTCTCTGCGATGGATTTGGCTATCGCATTTTTGAGAGTGCGGTTCATCCGCTCTATCATTCCAACACTTTGAGGGTGATATGGGATGTGGAATCACTGTCGGATTCCCAGGGCTTTGCAAGCGTGCTTCATCACCTTGCCTGTAAAGCGTGTCCCCTGGTCGGAGTCCAATTGCAGTGGGACTCCCCACCTTGGTATTATTTCGTATGCCAGGATGCGGGCTACAGTGGTCGCCCCGCAATCCCGGGTTGGAAAGGCTTCTACCCATCGGGAGAACTGGTCTATGAGGACTAGGCAGTACTTCTTCCCGCGGCTGGTGGGTAGGGGGCCGATGAAATCAATTTGGAGGTTTTCCCAAGGTCCCTTTGGTCTGGGTTGGTGCTAATTTAACTTTCAGGGGCCGACCAGGGTTATGCGGAGTGCATATAATACATCTTTGGCAGTGCTTAGCTACATCTCGCCCCATCCCTGGCCACCACCAATCAGCTGATAAGCGGGCCAGGGTCCCTTCCCAGCCGGAGTGGTCCGGTTCGTGGTGGAGTCGGAGTAGTTCAGCCTGTATGAATGAAGGGGCAACTACCTGGTGCCCTCTGCGCCATACCCCATTCTTATCTAGGGACGCCCCTGCCTGCTCCCACCGTGCCACCTTGTCTGGGTCAGCGCTGCCCTGGAGTTTACAAATGTCCACCTCTTCCGTGGGTGGAGTGGTGATGGCGGCTACCTGCGGGAGGGCTTTTATTTTAATTACGGCTGCTTCCGAGGGTAACCTGGATGCCGTTGCCAGGTCTCAGACTATGTTTTCATGTTTTACGTGCCCCCCCCCCTGCGGCGATGAATCCGTGCCTTTTCCGTGCCATCATATCGTCATGGACCACCCCGAACGCATTGTGGTGAACCATTGTTGGTTCCCACCAGGTAGTGCTGAGCCAGGATCTGGCCAGTACTATGAGTCTGTATATATGTTACTGTTGGGGTTAGGGTTGGGCTGTTCTACATGTTACTGTTGGGGTTAGGGTTGGGCTGTTCTACCTGTAATATAGTTCTTATGGTACATCCCAGTCGGGCTCCGCCTCCTGGGAGAGGTATAAAGGTCACTGCTCTGTCTGGGACCCTTTAGTCTGGGATCGTGCATTATATATGGTAGCTCTATTGTTGTAGTCACTAAAAGCCTTTATTTCCCCGAGTACCTCTAGCCTCGTGAGTTATATCGCGCATCACGCATATTGGCTGTCTGTATATACATTTATCCGTTTGTCCCTTCCCGCTTTAAGGGCCTCTGTGAGAGCTATAAGTTCAGCCAGCTGTTCGGAGGTATCCCCACTCAGGGTGTCCCTTGCTATCAGCATCCCTTCCTGATCTCCCACTGCCCAGCCTGTGCGGTGCTGTCCTTCCACTTGTCTTCGGGACCCATCCACCTATAACGTTAAATCGGGGGTGTCCAGGGGCTGATCATTAATCCCATTCTCTGCGTCTGTGCCTGGATTAATTGGACAGTGGTGTGGGCTGCCCTCTGGAAGGAACCCCTCTGCACGGTTTCTTCCGGTATCTCGCACAATTTTAATGGACTGATCCCGGGGAAGGAGCACTGCCTCCCATTTGGCCCTCCGAGCGTCCGAGACAGTTCGGAGTCGACCGGCATTCAGTAGCTCAACTATAGTGTGTTTTGTGTGCAAAATGATCTGCCCTAACATAGTGATGGGTTCACACACCCTGACTGCTCATGCGGCACAGTCCAGGGCTGCCACACATTTGGGCAGTCCTTTGGCTACCGGGGACTGTCGAGCGGAGGAGTTTGCTACGGGTCGCATGGTGCCCCCACATTCTTGGGTCACCACGGAGCTGTAAAATCCCTCCTCCGAATTGTAAAAGAGGTGGAAGGGCTTCGTTATGTTGGGCAGGCACAAGGCTGGGGCTGCTAGTAGTTCTGATTTTAGGTGGGTGTCTGCTGCCTCCTGTTCAGGTCCCCATTCAATTGTTTCTGCCCCTGGTCTCCCCCCTTTTACCAGTCGCTGGATTGGTTCCGCCAGGGATGCAAATTGGTCAATAAAATTTCGACAATAGTTAAAGAGTCCCATAACCCTACGGACCCCTCTAACTGTATTAGGACGGGGCATATTGACGATTGCTGTTTTTCGGTCAGTGGGGAGAGTTTTCTTTCCCTGGTTTATGTCGTGCCCCAAGTACCGGACTTCAGATTTGGCGAGTTGCGCCTTGGTTGGGTTGATTTTAAATCCTGCTGTCTGTAAACCACGCAGGATTACCGATAGTGCTCCTAGATGTCCCATGGGGTTGGTGGAAGCGATCAGAATGTCGTCCACATATTGAAGGAAGGTGCTCTTATAGGGGGACAGGTCACAATTTTCGAGGGCTCTGCTCATAACCCGGTGGAATATGTTGGGGCTGTTGTGGAATCCCTGGGGGAGACGAGTCCAGGTGTATTGCTTACCTCTCCTGGGAGTCTGGGTGGAGTGGGATTGACCAGAATCCGTTTGCTATATCTAGCACGGAGAATATACAATGTTCAGGTCGCAATCCGTTAAAGATGGTGGCCGGGCTCACAACAATAGGGTGTTCCTTTGGGGTTACCCTATTCAGGGCGGTATAATCTATGGTCAGCCGGTAGCTTCCGTCTGGCTTATGGACGGGCCACATCGGGGAATTGGTGTGTGATGTTGTGGGTCTCAGGATGCCCTGGGCAACCAAAGCCTGGACGATATCATTTTTAAAGTCTGCCAGAGCCTGATCCTGCTCTCGGCGACTCTCATCCAGGTTTGCACACCAGGACCCATTCTGGTGCTCTGCCTGAAGCCGGGTCAAAGAACAAACAAAGAACAAAGATCAATATAGCACAGGAACAGGCCCTTCGGCCTCCAAGCCCGTGCCGCTCCCTGGTCCAAACTAGACCATTCTTTTGTATCCCTCCATTCCCACTCCGTTCATGTGGCTATTTAGATAAGTCTTAAACGTTCCCAGTGTGTCCGCCTCCACCACCTTGCCCGGCAGCACATTCCAGGCCCCCACCACCCTCTGTGTAAAATATGTCCTTCTGATATCTGTGTTAAACCTCCACCCCTTCACCTTGAACCTATGACCCCTCGTGAACGTTACCACCGAACTGGGGAAAAGCTTCCCACCGTTCACCCTATCTATGCCTTTCATAATTTTATACACATAGAACATAGAACATTACAGCGCAGAACAGGCCCTTCGGCCCACGATGTTGCACCGACCAGTTAAAAAAAAAAACCTCTATTAAGTCTCCCCTCATCCTCCGTCTTTCCAGGATGAACAACCCCAGTTTACCCAATCTCTCCTCATAACTAAGCCCCTCCATACCAGGCAACATCCTGGTAAACCTCCTCTGCACTCTCTCCAAAGCCTCCACGTCCTTCTGGTAGTGTGACGACCAGAACTGGACGCAGTATTCCAAATGCGGCCGAACCAACGTTCTATACATCTGCAACATCAGACCCCAACTTTTATACTCTATGCCCCGTCCTATAAAGGCAAGCATGCCATATGCCTTCTTCACCACCTTCTCCACCTGTGACGTCACCTTCAAGGATCTGTGGACCTGCACACCCAGGTCCCTCTGCGTATCTACACCCTTTATGGTTCTGCCATTTATCGTATAGCTCCTCCCTACATTAGTTCTACCAAAATGCATCACTTCGCATTTATCAGGATTGAACTCCATCTGCCATTTCTCTGCCCAAATTTCCAGCCTATCCACATCCTTCTGCAGCCTCTGACAATGTTCCTCACTATCTGCAAGTCCTGCCAATAATTCTCGGGCATCCTGGCTCTTACCAGCCCTGCTATGTCCCGGTTATGTAGGTTATGACACAGTTGCATTTCCTTAATCTTCTGCCAGAAGATCGCATTACTGTGTCTGGGCTGGAGGGTCGGGAGTTTCTCTAATAATTTCATTGTGTCTCCCAGTGTGAGTGACACATAGATCATTTTAATCTGGGTCTGCTGCCCTCGCCCATCTCTCCCTTGTCCCCCAGGAACGCATTCGATCTTTAAGGGAGCTGCCATAGCGTCCTTGGCGGGGGGGAGGGGGGGGTCGGTGGTCAACGGGAGGTTCCCCGCTGTCGGGCACAGTGAGCCCATTTCATCCATTAAGCATTCCCAATCGGGACACTCCTCACTTGGAAATTCATGTGAGAAGTCGGACAGTGCTGGCAGCACAGGGTTAGCAGCCATCACAGCGGCGCGCTTTCGCTGTGCGGACTGTTCTTGCTTGTTCTGAACATATTTATGAACTCGCCCTGCTAGAGTGATGTGGGCTTTTAATTAGTGTCTTATTTTTGTCTGCTAGAAAGCGGGTGAGGGACCCTTCTGGGCCCCATTCGAAGGTGGTATCATTGCTATCCATGTCGGGTCTCTTAACTAGGACCAGTGGTATACTAATCCTGGCTCTGGTGCTTCTCACGGATACTTGTGTGGGTATCTCTGAGGTTACTGGTTTGGTGTTCCCACTGTCAGTGTGTTTACACTTTCAGCAGCAACACGCAGAGGCCGTCCTGCGTGTAGCGGGGAGATTTGAATAGTGTGGAGGAGCAGAGGGATCTAGGTGTATGTGTGCATAGATCCCTGAAAGTTGGGAATCAAGTAGATAAGGTTGTTAAGAAGGCATATGGTGTCTTGGCGTTTATTGGTAGGGGGATTGAATTTAGGAGTCGTAGCGTTATGTTGCAACTGTACACAACTCTGGTGCGGCCGCACTTGGAGTACTGTGTGCAGTTCTGGTCCCCACATTACAGGAAGGATGTGGAGGCTTTGGAGAGGGTGCAGAGGAGGTTTACCAGGATGTTGCCTGGTATGGAGGGGAGATCCTATGAGGAGAGGCTGAGGGATTTGGGATTGTTTTCGCTGGAAAGGCGGCGGCTAAGAGGGGATCTTATTGAAACATATAAGATGATTAGAGGTTTAGATAGGGTGGATAGTGATAGCCTTTTTCCTCTGATGGAGAAATCCAGCACGAGGGGGCATGGCTTTAAATTGAGGGGGGGTAGTTATAGAACCGATGTCAGGGGTAGGTTCTTTACCCAGAGGGTGGTGAGGGATTGGAATGCCCTGCCAGCATCAGTAGTAAATGCGCCTAGTTTGGGGGCGTTTAAGAGATCCGTAGATAGGTTCATGGACGAAAAGAAATTGGTTTAGGTTGGAGGGTCACAGTTTTTTTTTTTAACTGGTCGGTGCAACATCGTGGGCCGAAGGGCCTGTTCTGCGCTGTAATGTTCTATGTTCTATGTTCTATTACCGCGCACAGAGGCAGGTGAACTCTGACCACGACTACAGGGGCCGGGGCCACCCTTTCCTTGCCGACTCCTATCACTAAGTCAATCCTCAGAGGCTCGCCGTTTCCCTATCTCCTCGGGATCACCCTGACCTGGGTGCGGACAGGCGTGGAATTGACCGCAGATTGGAGTTCCCCCAGCTTATAGCCGTTGTTTTGTGCTACCAGAGGTCTCCTGCTTGTAGTGTCGAGGCACTCACAGAGGCTCCAGACTTAGTAGCGCCCGGACATGTAGCAGACTCCTCGCGGATTCTGCCCCCAGTGGCCCGAACCTTTCGCGCCTGCAGAGGTCCTACCCGACTTGTAGCGCCCGGACTTGTACCGAACTCCGAGAGCCAGATCACAGTGGCCCAAACCTAGACGTCCTCCCGGCTTCTACTATTCTCAAACTCTGTCCTGTCAGGTACCTATAGGTCAGTTAGTTTATGGTCGGGTTCATCGTCAGGGGTATACGGAATGTAATGACAACACAATCAATCACAGTTCGCGACCCCACTCGCCCGCCCAAAAAGAAACTTAAACCCTACTTTACCGCTGTACAGCTATCGAACGGACTCTGTTCACAGGTTCAGATCGCGGCAGCGTGAAACACTGCTCTGACACTGGGAATGCCCGCGGATTTAAATGAGTAAAGATGCTCACCCAGTGCCCAGAGACGATGTTCCAGCGACAGTCACGATCCCGGACGAGCCCCCAATTGTTAGCGCGAGTGGGCGAAACGACCACTTCGGACTCAGAGTCAGGTTCAACAGCGGTACAGCTGTATTAACGTCGGCGGAGGTGCAATCAGGACATACAAACAGCACTGTCCCGAAAGCACTCTGAAAGCCCGCCGCAATGGGCTACAGTTATACTCGAACTCTGACACTTTGTATGATTCAAATGTTAATGTTTTGTTTACAGTATTTGACTCTGACCGTTCTGTGGTTGATGTGTTAAGTCTGGTGATTGCCCAGTCTCGGGAGGTGATAATTGTTTGAGATCTCCGGAGTTTCTTATACAATAGGTGTTTAATTGGATATCAGGAAGTCTTCCAAGTCTCGGAGGCCTTCTGAAGTGTTTGATAAGGGCTTCCTGATATCCTTGGAGCCAATTTAATTAAATGGAAGGTTATACTAATGTGAGTTCCTGACTCCCTTTGTCTGCCTTGTTTCTGCATTTAAAAAAACCTGCTTGTCTGTTCACACTTTGTGCCTGGGTGCTGCTTTGTCCTGTTTCATTTATTTGATTTTATTCTAAGAAGTGTTTAATCTAAGGAATCACAGAAATTTGTGTCCGCTTACACTGAGTAAGTCCTGCCCTGGTTCAAACTACCAAAATGCATCACCTCACATTTATATAATTGCAGAGACACAATCATCAGGCAATTGGACCTATTTTTTCTAAAACTATGGCTGGTACCCATTTCTCACTCATGGCATAATTACGCACACTCATACTTGATCACCTTGTTGAAATAAGTGTTGTTTTGTCTTTGTTTCTCATCTCGCAACTTGAAATTGTTGTTGATACTCTACTATCACTGAAGTTTCTGAAGTTAATCGTTAGGGACCAGTTCAGAAGCTCCAAGATATATTATGAAGTTAGCTGAGACTCCAACTATTTTTTGATTTTGGCATTAGTGTGAGCAAAGAACAATACAGCACAGGAACAGGCCCTTCATCCCACCAAGCCTGTGCCGGTGTTTCGCTCCAGGTGTGATTCTATTGACCCTGGAGAAAACTTTTATTAAAACAACACAATTAAAATATAACAAAAAGAATTAGCATAACTTTTACCAATTGAAATATTTGAATAAGACAGGGTATAATTCTTAACTGCCAGCTATTTTTATTAGTTCCAATTCAAGCAATATCCCAATAGACATAAACTGTTCTTCAGAATCAGTTGGCAAGAAACATAGGCCTACATGTTTCACCAGTCCTCCAGCCCTTTAAGCCCTCTGGACTTAAATAATTGCTCCTAATTATTGGAACATTTGTTTTAATTTGAGTGAATGCAGTTTTGTTATTTTGGGTTGACCCTGAGGTTTCAGAGGACAAAGAAGAAAGACAATTACAACACAGGAACAGGCCCTTCGGCCCTCCAAACCTGCACCGACCACGCTGCCCGACTTAACTAAAACCCCCTACCCTTCTGGGGACCATATCCCTCTATTCCCATCCTATTCATGTATTCATCAAGACACCCCTTAAAAGTCACTATTGTATCTTCTTCCACGACCTCCCCTGGCAGCGAATTCCAGGCACCCACCACCCTCTGTGTAAAATATCTGCCTCGTAGATCTCCTTTAAACCTTGCCCCTCACACCTTAAGCCTATGCCCCTTAGTAATTGACTCTTCCACCCTGGGAAAATGCTTCTGACTATCCACTCTGCTCATGCCTCTCATAATCTTGTAGACCTCTATCAGATCGCCCCTCAACCTCCGTCGTTCTAGTGAGAACGAACCAAGTTTATCCAACCTCGCCTCATAGCTAATGCCCTCCACACCAGGCAACATCCTGGTAAATCTTTTCTGTGCCCTCTCCAAAGCTTCACCTTCACCTAGTGTGGCGACCAGAATTGAACACTGTATTCCAAGTACGGCCTAAGTAAGATTCTATAAAGCTGCAACATGACTTGCCAATTTTTAAACTCAATGCCCTGGCCGATGAAAGCAAGCATGCCGTATGCCTTCTTGACTACCTTCTCCACCTGTGTTGCCATTTCAGTGACTTGTGTACCTGTACGCCCAGATCCCGCTGCCTATCAATACTCTTGAGGTTTCTGCCATTTACTGTATATTTCCTATCTGTATTAGATCTTCCAAAATGCAATTCCCTCACATTTGTCCGGATTAAACTTCATCTGCCATTTCTCCACCCAACTGAGCTATATCCTGCTGTATCCTTTGATGGTCCTCATCACTATCCGCAAATCCACCAACCTTTATGTCATCCGAAAACTTACTAATCAACCCCCAAATCATTTATATATATTACAAACAGCAAAGGTTCCAGCACTGATCCCTGAGGTACACCATTTGTCACAGCCCTCCATTAAGAAACGCACCCCTCCACTGCTACCCTCTGTCTTCTATGACTGAACCAGTTCTGTGTCCACCTTGCCAGCTCACCTCTGATCCCATGCGACTTCACCTTCTGCACCAGAGGGACCTTGTCAAAGGCCTTACTGAAGTCTATGTAGACAACATCCACTGCCCTACCATCATCAATCATCTTTGTTACTTACTCGAAAACCTTGATCAAGTTAGTGAGACACGACCTCCCCTTCACAAAATCATGTTGCCTCTCGCTAATACATCCACTTATTTCCAAGTGGGAATAAATCCTGTCTCGAAGAATCCTCTCCAATGATTTCTCTACCACTGATGTAAGGCTCACCGGCCTGTAATTACCTGGATTATTCTTGCTACCCTTCTTAAGCAAAGGAATAACATTGGCTCCAATCCTCTGGGACCTCCCCTGTAGCCAGTGAGGACATAAAGATTTCTCTCAAGGCCCCTGCAATTTCCTCCCTTGCCTCTCTCAGTATTCTGAGGTATATCCCATCAGGCCCTGGGGACTTGTCTACCTTAATGTTTCTCAAGAACCCCAATACCTCCTTTTTGATCTCAACATGATCCAAACTATCTGCACACCCTTTCCCAGACTCATCATCCACCAAATCCTTCTCTTTGGTGAATACTGACGCAAAGTACTAATTTAATACCTCGCACATTTCCTCTGACTCCACGCATAGATTCCCTCCCCTGTCCTTGAGTGGGCCAACCGTCTCCCTGGCTACCCTCTTGCTCTTTATATAAGCCTTCGGATTTTCCTTAATCCTGCTGGCCAATGCTTTTTTGTGACCCCTTTTAGCCCTCCTTACTCCTTGCTTAATATTCTTTCTACTTTCCTTGTATTTCACACTTGCTTCAAGTGTTCTCAGCCTCCAAGCCTTGACAAATCCTTCCTTTTACTTTTTGACCATGCTCACAGTAGCTCTCGTTATCCAAGGTTCCCAAAACTTGTCATACTTATCCTTAATCCTTACAGGAATGGGCCGATCCTGAATCCCTCACAACTTACACTTGAAAGCCTCCCACATGCCAGATGTTGATCTGTCCCCAATCTACATTCTTCAGTTCCTGTCTAATATTGTTGTAATTAGCCTTCCCCCAGTTTAGCACCTTCACTTGAGGACTCCACTTATCTTTTTCCATCAGTACCTTAAAGCTTACTGAATTGTGGTCACTGTTCCCGAACTGCTCCCCTACTGAAACATCGACCATCTGGTCGGGCTCATTCCCCAATACCAGATCCAGTATGGCCCCTTCCCTAGTTGGACTATCTACATACTGTTTCAAGAAGCCCTCTTGGATGCTTCTTACAAACCCTGCTCCATCCACGCCCCTAGCACTCTAAGTAGAGCTCGCTCTCTCTCTCTCTCTAGAGATTTATTTTTATTGTCTTTAACATTCATTTCATACTTTACTGTCTTCCCAGTACTTCCATTTTTACCCTGGAGACCATTGACTTGATGAATGTTTTTTTTCCACATGACTCCTGCAGTACAACAAATCATCCAGTCTTCAAAAATGCCAGATACTGCCTGAAATCTCATGCTTTTCTGATCAGAAAAAAGCCCTCTAAAACCACATAGAGAACGTTTTTCTTACTTGGCCTTTCTGCACTAGCTCTTTAATACTGTTGTTGCTTCTTCTGAGTCTTCTAATATTCAAAGTGTGAGGACCCAGACCCAAAACTTTTTTTTTCTTCTCCTCAGGATCTTTTCTTGATGAAACAAAATCTTGATTCATTGCCAATTTTCTTTCTGTAATATTCCATGTTAGGGGCTGTGGGTTTATTGAAGGAGATGTTCTCAGCATTGCACAGAATTCAAAACTAAAAGTAAAACAGCAGCCTGTACAAAAACCTTAATGACATCACCATCAAATCATGTGATCAGCTCTTGAAGCATTCTGCAACCCTGTTAAATATATAACAATATTGAATGATGGAGTAGGGTCCAAGGGCCGAATGGTCTACTCCTGTTCATTATTTCTGTGTTATATTCACCCTACTGAGCTACTTCAAAATTCAATCATCGAGACTCTTCTGCAAATCTCTGAATAATTTTCTCTCCAATGCTCCATAACTTTACTTTAGTATAGGAGCTATATTATTGCTGTAATATGTATCACCAGATCAGAGTTCACTATTTTTTTTCCCGACACTTTCACATATTTAAGAAAGATATTATGAGCAGCTTTTCTCTTAGTATAAGACAATTTTAATTGCTCCCTATTATTTTTTTAAATCTGAAGAGCTGGAAACTGGAAAAGCCGAGGGATTTGCAGGTTTAAGTATAGAATTACTAAAATCCAGTGGACAGGCTCATAAAATAATAAAAATGATGAATAGAATGTTTAGAGCTACTCTATCCAGAGTTCAGGAAGGATATATTTTCCTGGGAGAGGGCATAGCACAGATTCACCAGGGCCAGAATTAACCAGGTTTGAAGGGTTACATTATGAGGGCGGGTTACAAAAATGGGCTTGTATTTCCTTTTGTGTGAAAGATGAATGGGTGATTTAATTGGAGTCCATGGCTGGAATTTTACTGCCCCACCCACCACATGAATTGGAGTGGGCGAGGGGCAGACAGTGGGAAGGTCCATTGACCTTGGGTGGGATTATATAGTTTCGGGATGAGCGAGGCCGTAAAATTCCACCCCTGGAGTTTTACAGCACAGAAAGAGGCCTTTTGGCCCATCGTGTCTGCACTGGCCATCAAATGTCTCTATATTCTAATCCCATTTCCAGCACTCGGTCCATAGTCTTGTTATAGATTATAGATTCCATACAGTACAGAAGGAGGCCATTTGGCCCATCGAGTCTGTACCGACCACAATGTCACCTAGGCCCTATTCTCGTTTACCCTGCTAATCCTCTGACATTAGGATCAATTTATCCTGCCCAATCAACCTAACCCACACATCTTTTGGACTGTGGGAGAAAATCGGAGCACCCAGAGGAAATCCACGCAGACATGGGGAGAAAGTGCAAACTCCACACAGACAGTGACCCGAGGCCAGATTTGACCACGAGTCCCAGGCTCTGTGAGGCAGCAGTGCTAACCACTGTGCCACCCATGTATATTATGGCTCATAGAATCATAGAAACCCTACAGTACAGAAAGAGGCCATTCGGCCCATCGAATCTGCACCGACCACAATCCCACCGGAACTACATGCAGTATTCTAGCTGTGGCCTAACGAGTGTTTTATACAGTGCCATCATAATATTCCCGCTCTTATGTTCAATGCCCCAGATAATAAAGGCAAATATCACGTATACCTTATCCACCTGTCCTTCTGCCTTCATGGATCATATGCACCCCAAGACCCCTCTGGCCCTCTATACTCCCTTGCATCCTACTATTCATTGTGTAATTCCTTGCCTTGTCAATCCTCCCAAAGTCATCCCCTCACATTTTCAGGGTTAATTTACATTTGCCATCATTCTGCCCATCTGACCAGTCTGTCTATATCATCCCATAATCGAAGACTTCCCTTTTTGATATTTACCACACCACCAATTTTCATGAAATCAGCAAATTTACTAATCATATCCCCACATTTCCATCCAAATCATTAATATATAATAGAAACATAGAAAACTACAGCACAAAACAGGCCCTTCGGCCCCACAAGTTGTGCCGAACATATCCCTACCTTTTAGGCCTACCTATAACCCTCCATCCTATTAAGTCCCATGTACTCATCCAGGAGTCTCTTAAAAGACCCTATTGAGTTCACCTCCACCATCACTGACGGCAGCCGATTCCACTCGCCCACCACCCTCTGTGTGAAAAACTTCCCCCTAACATCTCCCCTGTACCTACACCTTAAACCTGTGTCCTCTCGTAGCAGCCATTTCCACTCTGGGAAAAAGCCTCTGAGAGTCCACCCGATCTATGCCTCTCAACATCTTATATACCTCTATTAGGTCTCCTCTCATCCTACGTCTCTCCAAGGAGAAAAGACCGAGCTCCCTCAGCCTATCCTCATAAGGCATGCCACTCAATCCAGGCAACATCCTTGTAAATCTCCTCTGCACCCTTTCAATCTTTTCCACATCCTTCCTGTAATGAGGCGACCAGAACTGAGCACAGTACTCCAAGTGGGGTCTGACGAGGGTCTTATATAGCTGCATCATTATCCCCGGACTCCTAAACTCAATCCTTCGATTGATAAAGGCCAGCACACCATACGCCTTCTTAACCACCTCCTCCACCTGCGGGGCCGATTATAGAGTCCTATGGACCCGGACCCCAAGGTCCTTCTGATCCTCTACAGTACTAAGAGTCTTTCCCTTTATATTGTACTCCTATTTATATTGTACTCCTATATTGTAATACAAACAGCAAGCGATCCAGTACTGTATTTTATTTGAACAGCATTCCAGTAGAATCATATTTTATTCCGTATGTTACTTGTTTAGTTAAATAAATAAATTGTTAAATGTTCTTTTTAAAGTGAGTGTCAGGTATTTCTGTTAGTTACCCACTAAATGTTGCTGAAGGACAGTTCACCTTCCCACTCAATTTTAACAGATTACGAGGCGAGGTATTCCTCTTTGGGAGATTCACAGACTTCCAGTCACAAAACAATCTTTGATCATTACTCTCTGCCTCCTGTCACTAAGCCAATTTTGAATCCAATGGACTCTTACCTTCTTGATCAATCTCCAATGTTGGACCTTGTCCAAAGCTTTACTGAAGTCCATGTAGACTACATCAACTGCACTGCCCTCATCCACATTCCCAGTCACTTCCTCAAAAAATTCAATCAAATTTGTTAGGCATAATTTCCTCCTGACAAAGCCATGTTGACTATCGTTGATTAATCCTTGTGTCTCCAATTGGAGATTAATTCTGACTATCAGAATTTTTCTGATAATTTTCATACCACTGATGTTAGACTCACTGGCCTGTAACTATTTGTTTTCTCCCTGACTTAACTTCTTGAATTGTGGTACCACAAACAAAGAACAAAGAACAATACATCCACATTAGCTGAACCTGGGTCCCTGAATCTGTGAGGCAGCAGCACTGACCACTGTGCTACCATGCCAAAGGAATTCAAGGTAGGAAGTTGGACTTCAGAGGCCTTTAAGTACATTGATGAAGCAAAACAAGTTAAGAGTGATACTAAATCAACAGTTTTATCTCGAAAATGTTAATCATATCCCTATAACTTAAGTTCGAGCCTCATAAAAACAGGATCCAGCTACCAAGGAAGAAACAGAACAACTGAGGTTTGATTGGACAGTTATTCTGCTAAGTACCACGATGAAACATGCTTCAATTGAGAAAATTCTGAGAGCAAATAAAACACTAAAAAAGTTACAAGAACAAAAGAACAAAGAACAAAGAACAATACAGCACAGGAACAGGCCCTTCGGCCCTCCAAGCCCGCGCCGCTCCCCGGTCCAGGATTGAATCCTGAATCCAGGATCCCCGCCCAATTTTCCAGCCTATCTACATACCAATATCCTATCCACCGAGCTGTCCCTCACAGCTACGATGCTTTGTTCATTACAACCTATTAACTCACCCCCACCCCCCCCATTCCAGACCATGTGATCTCCAGGGAGAGGCGAAAACCCAGAGTGAAAAACCCCAGGGCCAATATGGGGAAAAAAAATCTGGGAAATTCCTCTCCGACCCCCTGAGGTGATCGAAACGAGTCCAGGAGATCACAATGGCCCCGATCGGAAAATGCTTCCCAACCATAGTCATTTCCACTTCCACGAACACCATATGAATTCCCTGCCCCCGAGACAGGTTCCCAACTATCCGCAGTCTCGCTCTGTACTGGCACCAGCAAGATGATCATAGAATGAAGCCTTGAAACGAGAAACAAGGAACAATTAGCCCGCGCCGCTCCCTGGTCCAAACTAGACCACTCTTTTGTATCCCTCCATTCCCACTCCGTTCATATAGCTGTCTAGATAAGTCTTAAACGTTCCCAGTGTGTCCGCCTCCACCACCTTGCCCGGCAACACATTCCAGGCCCCCACGACCCTCTGTGTGAAATATGTCCTTCTGATATCTGTGTTAAACCTCCCCCCCTTCACCTTGAACCTATGACCCCTCGTAAACGTCACCACCGACCCGGGGAAAAGCTTCCCACCGTTCACCCTATCTATGCCTTTCATAATTTTATACACCTCTATTAAGTCTCCCCTCATCCTCCGTCTTTCCAAGGAGAACAACCCCAGTTTCCCCAATCTCTCCTCATAACCAAGCCCCTCCATACCAGGCAACATCCTGGTAAACCTCCTCTGTACTCTCTCCAAAGCCTCCACGTCCTTCTGGTAGTGTGGCGACCAGAACTGGACGCAGTATTCCAAATGCGGCCGAACCAACGTTCTATACATCTGCAACATCAGACCCCAACTTTTATACTCTATGCCCCGTCCTATAAAGGCAAGCATGCCATATGCCTTCTTCACCACCTTCTCCACCTGTGACGTCACCTTCAAAGATCTGTGGACTTGCACACCCAGGTCCCTCTGCGTCTCTACACCCTTTATGGTTCTTCCATTTATCGTGTAGCTCCTCCCTACATTATTCTCACCAAAATGCATCACTTCGCATTTATCAGGATTGAACTCCATCTGCCATTTCCTTGCCCAAATTTCCAGCCTATCTATATCCTTCTGTAGCCTCTGACAATGTTCCTCACTATCTGCAAGTCCTGCCAGTTTTGTGTCGTCCGCAAACTTACTGATCACCCCGGTTACTCCTTCTTCCAGATCATTTATATAAATCACAAACAGCAGAGGTCCCAATACAGAGCCCTGCGGTACACCACTAGTCACAGGCCTCCAGCCGGAAAAAGACCCTTCCACTACCACCCTCTGTCTTCTATGACCAAGCCAGTTCTCCACCCATCTAGCCACCTCCCCCTTTATCCCATGGGATCCAACCTTTTTCACTAGCCTACCATGAGGGACTTTGTCAAACGCTTTACTAAAGTCCATATAGACAACATCCACGGCCCTTCCTTCGTCAACCATTTTGGTCACTTCTTCAAAAAACACCACCAGGTTAGTGAGGCATGACCTCCCTCTCACAAAACCATGTTGACTATCGTTAATGAATTTATTCCTTTCTAAATGCGCATACATCCTATCTCTAAGAATCTTCTCCAACAACTTTCCCACCACGGACGTCAAGCTCACCGGCCTATAATTACCCGGGTTATCCTTCCTACCCTTCTTAAATAACGGGACCACATTGGCTATCCTCCAATCCTCTGGGACCTCACCTGTGTCCAGTGACGAGACAAAGATTTGCATCAGAGGCCCAACGATTTCACCTCTCGTCTCCCTGAGCAGCCTTGGATAGATTCCATCAGGCCCTGGGGATTTGTCAGTCTTTATATTCTCTAACAAACCTAACACTTCCTCCTTTGTAATGGAGATTTTCTCCAACGGTTAAACACTCCCCTCCGAGACACTCCCAGTCAACACATCCCTCTCCTTTGTGAATACCGACGCAAAGTATTCATTTAGGATCTCCCCTACTTCTTTGGGCTCCAAGCATAAGTCCCCACTTTTGTCCCTGAGAGGTCCGATTTTTTCCCTAACAACCCTTTTGTTCCTAACGTATGAATAAAATGCCTTGGGATTCTCCTTAATCCTGTCTGCCAAGAACATTTCGTGACCCCTTTTTGCTCTTCTAATTCCCCGTTTGAGTATTTTCCTACTTTCATTGTACTCCTCCAGAGCTCCCTCCGTTTTTAGCTGCTTGGACCTAACATACGCCTCTCTTTTCCTTTTGACCAGTCCCTCAATTTCCCTGGTTATCCACGGTTCTCTAATCCTACCCTTCCTATCCTTCTTTTTTACAGGCACATGCTTGTCCTTACATTTGGAAAGATGCATGCTCAGGTTCCCAGCCTTATAGGTGAAGCAGAAGATATGAAGTTGGTCATTTTTAGTGACGTTTCACATGCCAATCTCCCAGATGGTACTCTAGCACAGCAGGGTTTATCGTATTCCTGTTGGGGAAAAAAATGAGAAGTGTTGTCCATTGGTTTGGGATGCTAAGTGCCATGATGCAGAGTTATTTCCCCTTTTAAGATGTAACGCCGAATCTCCCAAAGAGGAATACCTCGCCTCGTAATCTGTTAAAATTGAGTGGGAAGGTGAACTGTCCTTCAGCAACATTTAGTGGGTAACTAACAGAAATACCTGACACTCACTTTAAAAAGAACATTTAACAATTTATTTATTTAACTAAACAAGTAACATACGGAATAAAATATGATTCTACTGGAATGCTGTTCAAATAAAATACAATACTCATTCATTAACCAAAAATTTAATTATAGAATTCCATCACTCTCAACAAATATAAACAGGTTTTGAAGCTTTCATAAACTTTTTAAGTTCCTCTGTGAGTTCTTTTAAATGTTGTACCTTTCACTGGTTAGAAGGTAGGGTGAAGGACTGCTCTCACCCTCTTGACTTGAGAGGTGGCAGTAGTTAACTGATTGTTTTCCTCTTTGTATTTGTTTTTATATCTGTGATGACCTATCAATTTTCCTACAATAGGATTGGTCTGCTGTTGTTCACAACATCAAATTCAAACCTTATAGGTTTTTGGGTAGCTGAGTGCTTGCTTTAAATTGATTGGGCAAAACTTAAACATTAAAATGCCTGAAGCCTGTTACCAAGGCAACCCTGCTGCCTTGCTTTGGATATAAATGTTTCAGTCTGGGACTTTGGATGTACTTTGCATTTTATCTCTTAAGTACTGAAACAAATCCAGCTTTGAAAGGGACCACGCAATGTTTTGTCCTAGCATTTTCTTTACATTCTGTACATCTTTATAAATACAACTTTGCAACATAAGCAAAATGAAAAGAGTCATAAAAAGCTGCTGAAACTTTGTATAGGGATTTACTTGTCCACTATATTGTCAGAAATTTTATATAAGGGGCAATGTGCGAAAAGTTTACCCATGGAATGTTATGTTGCCAACTGATCTCTTTGGGGCAATATTCATTCCACAAATAATGTAACAGAGAAAAGGCTAAGAATAGACCTAGCCGGCATGAAAGAATTGTTAAAGAGAAGGGAGATCTCCAAAATACAAATACAACTGTTGGACTGCTTTACAAAAAGAAGTGCCTCTTCTAAGAAATTACGAAGTGTATTAGAAGTGTTATAGTGTTAATATGAAAAACTAATTTTGGTTTTCATAAGAGCTTGTGTATATGGTAAAAGAGTTACAGGATTCATAGATGTGAAAATGTGAAATCTTTAATTTCTGTTTGGATTCAAAAGAATGTTCTTTATTTTTTTCTTTTTCTTTCAAAGCTTTAATTTAAAAAGAAAAGAGGGTAATGTGTCAATGTACCACAGTGGTAATCTGTCAATGTATTATAGTGGTAATGTGTCAATATATTATAGTGGGCATCAATGATCTTGTTAAGAGAATTGCTAGTTAAGCACATTGATTGCACCATAAATTGAGACAGCTGGATGACTTTGGTTTTGGAGAGCTACTTGTGGTCAGTAGCACTGAGGAAGTGTTATGCAGTAAACCTGCTTGAATCTGAAAGATGTGACTGGATTAATTCTTCGACATAGCCCTTTATTATGAGTAACAAAAATGTGCATCTTTTAATAACTGATTTGAAGTATGAAATTCCCATTGTGTGATTTAGAGTAGGAACAGACTGGACAGTAAATTAGGAAAGATAACCTTGAGTTGATGGCAACTGGTGACTAGTGGCGTTGCACAGGGGTCAGTGTTGGGACTACAACTTTTCATTATATACATTAATGACCTGGAAGATGGAACTGAGGGCATGGTTGCTAAATTTGCGGATGATACAAAGAAATGTAGAGGGACAGGTAGTGTTGAGGAAGTGGGGAGGCTGCAGAATGACTTGGACAAGCTAGAAGAGTGGGCAAAGATGTGGCAGATGGAATACAATGTGGGAAAGTGTGAGGTCATGCACTTGGTAGGAAGGATAGAGGTGTAGATTATTTTCTAAATGGGGAAGGCTTTGAAAATCTGAAACACAAAGGGACTTGGGAGTCCTGTTTCAGGACTCTGCAGGTTCAGTTGGCGTTAGGAAGGCAAATTCAATGTTGGCATTTATTTCTAGAGGACTAGAAGACAACAGCAGGGATGTACTGCTGAGCCTGTATATGGCCCTGGTCAGACCCCATTTTGAATATTGTGAGTAGTTTTGGGCCCCATACCTACGCACCAAGGGGGTCCAGCAGAGGTTCATAAGAATGATCCCAGGAATGAACGGTTTGTCATATGAGGAGCGGTTGAGGAGTCTGGGTCTTTACTCGATGGAATTTAGAAGGAGGAGGGAGGATCTAATTGAAATTTGCAGACTACTGAGAAGTCTAGATAAAGTTTAGAGTTTATTTATTAATGTCACAAGTAGGCTTATATTAACACTGCAATGAAGTTACTGTGAAAATCCCTGAGTCACCACACTCTGGCGCCTGTTTTGGGTACACTGAGGGAAAATTTAGCATAGCCAATGCACCTAACCAGCACGTCTTTCGGCATGAGTGGACGTGAAGAGGGTGTTCCCACTTGTGGGAGAGACTAACACTCAAGGGCACAACCTCAGAGTGAAGGGATGCTCCTTTAAAACTGAGATGAGGAGGAATTTCTTCAGCCAGAGGGTGGTGAATCTATGGAACTCATTGCCACAGAGGGCTGTGGAGGCTAGGTCATTGAGTGTCTTTAAGACAGAGATAGGTTCTTGATTGATAAGGTGATCAAGGGTTATGGGGAGAAGACAGGAGAATGGGGAGGAGAATCATATCAGCCATGATTGAATGGTGGAGCAGACTCTATGGATTGAATGGCCTAATTCTGCTCCTATATCTTATAGTCTTGATTTAAGGAGCTTTTTAAAGGTGGAACCAGACAAAGAAAATAGTTTGAGGGAGGGTGGTCCTAAAGGGTTGATAAGGGATTGTTTGCAATTCTGTTACTGAAGCAGGAAAAAGGCAGGACTGTAAAGGAGGTCAGTGTCCCGCGATTGGAGGTAGATATAAAAGTAAGGTGAGTTAGGACCACAGGGGATGAGGGGGAAAGGAACGGAGGATTTAATTTCTGCTTGTCTGTATTTATTTCCTAAGGCAGTGTGAGATGGGTTTCTCACAGCACCATCTACAAGTTGATATAAATTGTAAGAGCAATGTTAATTTTACTCAGCAGTAAGGGCAGTTGCTTGTTTTATACCCCCACCAGATTTTACCCTTCATTGATCTGAATCCACTTGATAGGTGAAGCTAAAACTATCTCTTGTATTACATGTCTTCTCATGCAGAAGTACTGGAACAGCCCAGAGATCTTTTAAAATTTTCAAGCAATATCAATATTTTGTTATTTTTGAAGAACTTTTACAAAATTATCCCACTGTTTCACAATGTGCCAAAATAAAATGCACCAAGGAAGGCAATAAAGAATCCCTAAAACTACCTGCCTCCTTGACAAGTTTATTTAAGAAATACTTATTTGATTAAGGTTTAGGTTATTCCTCCTGATTTCACCATAGAATCTCTGTAGTGCAGAAAGAGACGATTTGGCCAACAGAGCATCCCTCCCCTCCATCTTATCCCTGCAACCCTATGCATTTACTATGGCCAATTCACTGAACCTACACACCTTTAGAGCCTGCACATATTTGTCTAATTGCACCTCTACAATGATGTTTTTCTATATTAATGATGTGATATTATTATAGTATGACAGATCCTTTTAACTTATTTGGTTGCAGGTGATCATCAGCCACGTAAATATATAATACTTCTTATTGTTATAATCCTGGTACTCGTATTTGTGATTGGCATTCTCAGCTACTGCTATCATAGGAAAATGCAGACCAACAAAGAAACCTCCCCAGAAGTGTAAGTATTTGTACAGAATTCAAGGTGACATTATTTTACGATCAGTGTTTGAAATGCTTCAGTTTTGTTTCTGTCCAGTCAAAATCACTAATGACTAAGACCGCAGCAAACTATACTTGCTTGTCCTCCACAATCTCCACTAATTACAGTACCTTTCCCTTCAGCACCTGTTCTGTTTCACTCCATCTTGATTCCACTGGTTCCTCCCGGGCGGGGGCGGGGGGGGGGGATGCACAGCGTCCCCGGAAGGGCCGGCGGCATTTGGGTCATTTCCTGTAACAAGGGACAGAGGTTAGTGGAAGGAAGGGAAGTGTTTGGGTTGCATACCACTTACTTCTAAGTCTCTGGGACTAGGGTTTAGCTATTGCTCACTTGCATGCTGAATGTTAACCTGGCTGTCCGTTACCATTCTCTCCTCTGCTACTCCCATCAGCTCCGTGGCACACTGCTTAAATTCTGTTAGCAGGTGAAGCTCAGGGACACCACTCGTCTTCTCTTAGTCCTGCCTATTACGGGTAGTCTTCTCCTGTGGGGACATGAGGTGGGATTGAAAGTCTGATGTATGGAAGGGCATGGGTGTAGGGTGTGTCAGGAGTGGGGGTTTGAACAAGAACAAAGAACAATACAGCACAGGAACAGGCCCTTCGGCCCTCCAAGCCCGCGCCGCTCCCTGGTCCAAACTAGACCATTCTTTTGTATCCCTCCATTCCCACTCCGTTCATATGGCTGTCTCGATAAGTCTTAAACGTTCCCAGTGTGTCCGCCTCCACCACCTTGCCCGGCAGCGCATTCCAGGCCCCCACCACCCTCTGTGTAAAATATGTCCTTCTGATATCTGTGTTAAACCTCCCCCCCCTTCACCTTGAACCTATGACCCCTCGTGAACGTCACCACCGACCTGGGGAAAAGCTTCCCACCGTTCACCCTATCTATGCCTTTCATAATTTTATACACTGCCTTTCATAATTTTAGTAAGAAGTTTAACAACACCAGGTTAAAGTCCAACAGGTTTATTTGGTAGCAAAAGCCACACAAGCTTTCGAGGCTCTAAGCCCCTTCTTCAGGTGAGTGGGAATTCTGTTCACAAACAGAATTTATAAAGACACAGACTCAATTTACATGAATAATGGTTGGAATGCGAATACTTACAACTAATCCAGTCTTTAAGAAACAAAACAATGGGAGTGGAGAGAGCATCAAGACAGGCTAAAAAGATGTGTATTGTCTCCAGACAAGACAGCCAGTGAAACTCTGCAGGTCCACGCAACTGTGGGAGTTACAAATATTGTGACATGAACCCAATATCCCGGTTGAGGCCGTCCTTGTGTGTGCGGAACTTGGCTATCAGTTTCTGCTCAGCGACTCTGCGCTGTCGTGTGTCGCGAAGGCCGCCTTGGAGAACGCATACCCGAATATCAGAGGCCGAATGCCCGTGACCGCTGAAGTGCTCCCCAACAGGAAGAGAACAGTCTTGCCTGGTGATTGTCGAGCGGTGTTCATTCATCCGTTGTCGCAGCGTCTGCATAGTTTCCCCAATGTACCATGCCTCGGGACATCCTTTCTTGCAGCGTATCAGGTAGACAACGTTGGCCGAGTTGCAAGAGTATGTACCGAGGCATGGTACATTGGGGAAACTATGCAGACGCTGCGACAACGGATGAATGAACACCGCTCGACAATCACCAGGCAAGACTGTTCTCTTCCTGTTGGGGAGCACTTCAGCGGTCACGGGCATTCGGCCTCTGATATTCGAGTAAGCGTTCTCCAAGGCGGCCTTCGCGACACACGACAGCGCAGAGTCGCTGAGCAGAAACTGATAGCCAAGTTCCGCACACACAAGGACGGCCTCAACCGGGATATTGGGTTCATGTCACAATATTTGTAACTCCCACAGTTGCGTGGACCTGCAGAGTTTCACTGGCTGTCTTGTCTGGAGACAATACACATCTTTTTAGCCTGTCTTGATGCTCTCTCCACTCCCATTGTTTTGTTTCTTAAAGACTGGATTAGTTGTAAGTATTCGCATTCCAACCATTATTCATGTAAATTGAGTCTGTGTCTTTATAAATTCTGTTTGTGAACAGAATTCCCACTCACCTGAAGAAGGGGCTTAGAGCCTCGAAAGCTTGTGTGGCTTTTGCTACCAAATAAACCTGTTGGACTTTAACCTGGTGTTGTTAAACTTCTTACTGTGTTTACCCCAGTCCAACGCCGGCATCTCCACATCATGATTTCATAATTTTATACACCTCTATTAAGTCTCCCCTCATCCTCCGTCTTTCCAGGGAGAACAACCCCAGTTTGGTTGGGTTGTGCCTTGCAACTTTGGGGATGTGACAGGGGGTTCCATGGGGGTTGGAGGCATGTGCTGGGGGCTCGAGTGGTAGAAGGCCAAGGGGTTGCTTCACATTGCAGGCGCGACACATGGAACTGCTTTCAGGCTGGGATGGACACTCAACCCTGCCCAAAGAAAGTCATTCATTTTCTTTCGGCAGTGGTCCTCCATGGCAATGCATGGGCATTTACAGCTGCACCTGCAGCCACAGCCACCAGACCACATTGGCTGCCCAATCCCTTGGCCACCCACCGCTGTCTATTGGTGGGATACATCAACTCCTGCCTCTCCTCTATGGCGTCCAGCAGCCAGGCCTGCTCTGCATCAGTAAACCTGGGTGCTGGACGCCAGAAGTGTGAGGTAATTCACTTTGGTAGGAATAACAGATGTGTTGAGTATAGGGCTAACGGGAGGACTTTGAATAGTGTGGAGGAGCAGAGGGATCTAGGTGTATGTGTGCATAGATCCCTGAAAGTTGGGAATCAAGTAGATAAGGTTGTTAAGAAGGCATATGGTGTCTTGGCGTTTATTGGTAGGGGGATTGAATTTAGGAGTCGTAGCGTTATGTTGCAACTGTACACAACTCTGGTGCGGCCGCACTTGGAGTACTGTGTGCAGTTCTGGTCCCCACATTACAGGAAGGATGTGGAGGCTTTGGAGAGGGTGCAGAGGAGGTTTACCAGGATGTTGCCTGGTATGGAGGGGAGATCCTATGAGGAGAGGCTGAGGGATTTGGGATTGTTTTCGCTGGAAAGGCGGCGGCTAAGAGGGGATCTTATTGAAACATATAAGATGATTAGAGGTTTAGATAGGGTGGATAGTGATAGCCTTTTTCCTCTGATGGAGAAATCCAGCACGAGGGGGCATGGCTTTAAATTGAGGGGGGGTAGTTATAGAACCGATGTCAGGGGTAGGTTCTTTACCCAGAGGGTGGTGAGGGATTGGAATGCCCTGCCAGCATCAGTAGTAAATGCGCCTAGTTTGGGGGCGTTTAAGAGATCCGTAGATAGGTTCATGGACGAAAAGAAATTGGTTTAGGTTGGAGGGTCACAGTTTTTTTTTAACTGGTCGGTGCAACATCGTGGGCCGAAGGGCCTGTTCTGCGCTGTAATGTTCTATGTTCTATGTTCTACTACGTCTTTGAGCCATCTTCCTGGCATGACTGCTGTGTCCATCGTTACAGCTTATAAAGAGCTCTCCCTTGTTAATGGAGTCTAGCTGCAATCTGTTTGGGCCAGCCACGTGCCCGTTAACTCTGCAAGGTTGAGCAATGCTGATAGGCTTTACCCAGCAGGGTGCCCAAGAGGCCAACAATGTCCGACGGACTGGGGCTCGAGAGGCCCAATGTTCGATGGGACAGCCATTTTCATGGGGGAGAAGGCCATGTCCGGCTCTGTATAACACAGAGTGCCATAAATTCATGAAACTCAGCTGAAAAAAACAGGTGGGAAAATCTCCCATTTTTGCGCCGTTTGATACTTAAAATTATTTTAGGAAATTCGCACCCTCTATTTGGAAAATTTAACACGATGTTTGGAAGAATATTTATTTTTTCACTGGAGCCCAAGCTGCCTGGAAAACTGGTCTCGGATCACTCTGATCAGGAGCTGGGGAAGGCAGCAGGTTTAATTCTATTCTCGATCAGATGTGTGGTTAATGTCCCCACCAGTGTCTCATTTTATAGTCTAATTTTCCCCTTGCTGCTTTTCCTATTTCTCATAACTCCAAATCACATTCTTCATTATTGGCATATTTTATTCTTCTGTTGTTATTGTTGTGCCTTTGTTTAAGGAGAGCTGCAGGGAAAAGCCTGGGGAACTACAGGCTGGCGAGCCTAATATCAGTAGTGGCTAAGTTGTTAGAAGGTATTCAGAGAGAAAGGATCTGCAGGCAAGAACTGATTAGGGACAGTCAGCTTGGATTTGAGAGTGGAAAATCATGTCTCAAGAATATGATTGAGTTTTTTGATGGGGTAACCAAGAAGGTAGATGAGGGCAGTGCAGTCAACGTTGTCTACATGGATTTTAGCAAGGCCTTTGACAAGGTACCGCATGGTGGGTTGTTGCATCAAGTTAAATCTCACGGGATCCAGGGTGAGGTAGCAAAATTGGCTTGATGACATAAGACAGAGGGTGGTTGTAGAGGGTTGTTTTTCAAACTGGAGACCTGTGACCAGCAGTGTGCCTCAGGGATCAGTCCTGGGTCCACTGTTATTTGTCATTTATATGAATGATTTGGATGAGAATTTAGGAGGCATGGTTAGTAAGTTTGCAATGTGATGCGCGATATAACTCACGAGGCTAGAGGTACTCGGGGAAATAAAGGCTTTTATTGACTACAACAATACAGCTACCATATATAATACACGATCCCAGACTAAAGGGTCCCAGACAGAGCAGTGACCTTTATACCTCTCCCAGGAGGCGGAGCCCGACTGGGATGTACCATAAGAACTATATTACAGGTAGAACAGCCCAACCCTAACCCCAACAGTAACATGTAGAACAGCCCAACCCTAACCCCAACAGTAACATATATACAGACTCCTAGTACTGGCCAGATCCTGGCTCAGCACTACCTGGTGGGAACCAACAATGGTTTACCACATTCACCCCTCCTTTGAAAACAAAGGCCGGCGGGGTACAAAACACAGAACAATTGTTCATCAGTCTATAAGTTCAGACGGTCTGGGGGACCGCACCGTCGTTGTGACCTCCTCAACACCGGCGATGACACCAGTGTAGGCACTCGCGGTGGCGTTCTCCCCAAGGCGGTGTCCAATGGCTCCTCCAATGTCTCACGGGCCAGTAGACCCCGAGGTGGTGATAATCCGCTGAACTCGGGCACGCCTTGAAGTGGCGACCATCTCCTGGACTCGGGCAAGCTGTACACGGGAGTAAAAGGGTTAAGTGATGGTCCCGATGCTGCCCGCGCCGTGTCAGGAGGGGAAACAATAGTTGGGGGGTCTCTAACAGGAGGTGTGGGAGCGACAGGGGTTTCCAAGCCCCCTGCTGGTGCCAGGTCTCGAATCGAGACCGTGTCCTCTTGCCCGTCAGGGTATGCCACATAGGCATACTGAGGGTTGGCGTGGAGGAGGTGGACCTGTTCAACCAAAGGGTCGGACTTGCGGGTCCTAACATGTCGCCGCAGGAGGACAGGTCCTGAGTACGTCAACCAAGACGGTAATGAGGTCCCAGAGGAAGACTTCCGAGGGAATGAAAACAGTCTCTCATGGGGAGTAGCGTTGGTTGCCGTACACAGGAGTGAGCGTATGGAGTGGAGCGCATCAGGGAGTACCTCTTGCCAACGGGAGACTGGAAGACCTTTAGACCTCAACGCCAGTAAGACAGCCTTCCAGACTGTAGCATTCTCTCGTTCGACCTGTCCGTTACACCTTGGGTTGTTGCTCGTGGTTCTACTAGAGGCAATCCCATATGAGAGCAGGTATTGCCTCAAGTCATCGCTCATGAACGACGAGCCCCTATCGCTGTGGATGTAACAGGGGTAACCGAACAGGGTGAAAAGATCACGAAATGCCTTGATAACCGTGGCAGCGGTCATATCAGAACAGGGAATGACAAAAGGGAATCTCGAGTACTCATCAACCACATTGAGGAAGTACACGTTCCGATCTGTCGAGGGAAGAGGGCCCTTAAAATCCACACTCAGTCTTTCGAAGGGACGAGTGGCCTTAACGAGGTGTGCCCTGTCAGGTCAGTAGAAGTGCGGTTTGCATTCCGCGCATACCCGGCAGCTTCTGGTTATGGACCTGACATCCTCCACCGAGTAGGGTAGATTCCGGGCTTTTATGAAGTGGTAGAGCCGAGTGACCCCCGGATGGCAGAGGTCATTGTGGAGAGCCTGCAATCGATTCTCCTGCATACTAGCGCATGTTCCACGCGACAGGGCATCCGAGGGCTCGTTGAGTTTCCCTGGACGATACATGATGTCGTAATTATAGGTGGAGAGTTCGATTCTCCACCTCAAGATCTTATCATTCTTGATCTTGCCCCGTAACGTGTTATTGAACATGAACGCCACGGACCGCTGGTCCGGGAGCAGGGTGAACCGTTTTCCCGCCAAGTAATGGTGCCAATGCCTGTCGGCCTCCACAATGGCCTGGGCCTCCTTTTCCACCACCGAATGTCGAATTTCGGGGCCTTGGAGGGTGCGAGAGAAAAAGGCGACGGGCCTGCCCGCCTGGTTAAGTGTGGCGGCCAGGGCGAAATCAGATGCATCGCTCTCCAACTGGAAGGGGATGGACTCATCGACAGCGTGCATCGTGGCTTTCGTGATGTCGGCTTTTAGTTTTTCAAAGGCCAAACGAGCCTCTGGTGCTAGGGGAAAAGAGGTAGACTTGATGAGCGGACGGGCTTTGTCCGCGTAATTGGGAACCCACTGTGCGTAGTATGAGAAGAAGCCTAAGCATCTTCTCAGTGCTTTTACGCTAGTGGGCAGGGGAAGTTCGAGGAGGGGACGCATACGGTCTGGGTCAGGGCCAATGACCCCGTTTTCCACCACGTATCCGAGGATAGCTAGGCGGCGCGTGCGAAATATACACTTCTCCCTGTTGTAGGTCAGATTCAGAGGAGTGTTCCTCTGGGAGCGGACCTGCGGGGTGGAGACTGTGAGCGGTGAGAGAGAGAGCGCGGACTGTGAGTAAATTCTGGGTTTTTTTTTTGTCTAATTTTCGGGAGGTTTTTTGTAATTAACGGAAACCGGAAGGCCGCATCGCGAAGCCTGCCGGTAGCTGTAGTTTTTTTTTTTCTCTCGGGCCCCTAGCCCTATAAATTGGTGCAGAGGAGATACCCGATCCTCTACACTGGTAGAGGATCCCACCCTTCCATCCTCCTCTAACCTAATTATAAGTGTGGGGAAGTTTTTTGTTTTCTTTTTTTCTTGCTGGTAATGGCTTCAGGGATGGCAGTTCAGGCAGTATGCTGCATCTCCTGTGGGATGTATGTGGTGAGGAAATCCAGTAGTGTTTCAGGAGATTTTAGTTGTAAGAAGTGCATTAGATTGCAGCTTCTGGAGGAGCGTGTAAAGGAGCTGGAGGGGGAGTTAGTGGAACTCCGCATAATTCGGGAGGCGGAGGTGGAAGTTGATAGGAGTTATAGAGAAATAGTAACTCCTAGAAATGAGGCTTGGGTCAATGCCAGGAGGAGGGGTAAGAAGCAATCGGGAAGACAATCCCCTGGGGCGGTTCCCCTCCATAATAGGTTTTCGGTGCTGGAGGCTACAGTTGAGGAGGAATCAACTGAGCATAGAGAGCAGATCTCTGGGGGTGAGCCGAGTGAGAAAGCTCAGGTGGTTAGGGGCTGTAAAAGACTGGGCCTGGTGATTGGGGACTCCACAATTAAGGGGACAGATAGGAGGGTCGGAACTAAAGGTAGGGACTCAGGGTTGGTGTGTTGCCTACCAGGGGCTGGGGTCCGGGATGTGTCTGACAGGGTATTCAGGACTCTTAGGGGGGAGGGAGATAAACCACAAGTTATTGTACATGTGGGGACACACGACATAGGGAGGATAGGGGAAGGGGATATTAGGCAGGGATTTATGGAGTTGGGGTGGAAACTAAAGGCCAAGACTGACAGAGTGGTTATCTCTGGACTCTTGCCTGTACCACGGGATAGTTTAGAGAGGAATAGGGAGAGGGAAGGTTTGAATTCATGGCTGAGGGGATGGTGCAGGAGGGAGGGGTTCAGGTACTTAAGCAATTGGGGCTCGTACTGGGGAAGGTGTGACCTCTATGAGAAGGATGGTCTACACCTTAATCAGAAGGGGACCAATATCCTGGGGGGTAAATTTGCTAAGGCCATGCAGGGAGGTTTAAACTGATTCGGGGGGGGGGAGGGATCCTGAGTAGTGGGGCTGAAAGTGAGGGATGCATGGATGGGGACTGCAATGCACGGCATTGCAGAGGTGGGGTGGAGCAGGGTTTGAAATGTGTATACTTCAATGCCAGGAGTATTCGCAATAAAGTGGGTGAACTTGCAGCGTGGATCAGTACCTGGGACTTCGATGTTGTGGCTATTTCAGAGACATGGATAGAGCAGGGGCAGGAATGGATGCTGCAGGTCCCGGGGTTCAAATGTTTTAGTCGAAGTAGGGAAGGAGGTAGAAGAGGGGGAGGGGTAGCATTATTGGTCAGAGATTGTATCACAGTGTCAGAGAGGAGGTTTGATGAGGACTTATCTGTTGAGGTAGTATGGGCGGAGATTAGAAATAGGAGAGGAGAGGTCACCCTGTTGGGAGTCTTTTATAGACCTCCTAAAAGTTCTAGAGAGGTTGAGGAAAGGATTGCGGAGTCAATCCTGCTTAGGAGTGAAAGTAATAGGGCAATTGTTATGGGGGATTTTAACTTGACTAATATTGACTGGAATTGTTATAGCTCTAGCTCGTTAGAGGGGTCAGTTTTTGTTCAAAGCGTGCAGGAAGGTTTTTTGACTCAGTATGTAGACAGGCCAACTAGAGGTGAGGCTATATTGGATCTGGTGCTGGGAAATGAGCCAGACCAGGTGCTAGACTTGGAAGTTGGTGTGCATTTTGGTGATAGTGACCACAATTCGGTTACGTTCACCTTAGTGATGGAAAGGGATAGGCATGAACCTCGGGCCAGTGGTTTTAGCTGGGGGAAGGGTAATTATGAGGCTATTAGGAGAGAATTAGGAAACATAGGTTGGACTAGGAGATTACAGGGACTGGGAACGTCCGACATGTGGAGTTTTTTCAAGGAGCAGCTACTGCGAGTCTGTGATAGGTATGTCCCTGTCAGGCAAGGAGGAATTGGTAGGGCTAGGGAACCGTGGTGTACCAAAAAAGTTTCTTTGTTGGTTAAAAAGAAAAAGGAGGCTTATGTTCGGATGAGACGTGAGCACTCGGGTAGTGCACTAGAAAGCTTTAGATTGGCTAAGAGGGAGTTGAAGAGCGAGCTTAGAAGGGCTAAAAGGGGACATGAGAAGACTTTGGCGGATAGGGTTAAAGAGAATCCTAAGGCGTTCTATAGGTATGTCAAGAACAGAAGGTTGGTTAGGGCAAGTTTAGGGCCAGTTATAGATGGCAGAGGGAAGTTATGTGTGGAACCGGAGGAGATTGGTGAAGCATTGAACCAATATTTCTCTTCGGTGTTCACGCAAGGGGACATGAATATAGCTGAGGAGGACACTGGGTTGCAGGGGAGTAGAATAGACAGTATTACAGTTGATAAGGAGGATGTGCAGGATATTCTGGAGGGTCTGAAAATAGATAAATCCCCTGGTCCGGATGGGATTTATCCAAGGATTCTCTGGGAGGCAAGAGAAGTGATTGCAGAGCCTCTGGCTCTGATCTTCAGGTCGTCGTTGGCCTCTGGTATAGTACCAGAAGATTGGAGGTTAGCGAATGTTGTCCCATTGTTTAAGAAGGGGAACAGAGACTTCCCCGGGAATTATAGACCGGTGAGTCTCACTTCTGTTGTCGGCAAGATGTTGGAAAAAATTATAAGGGATAGGATTTATAGTTATTTGGAGAGTAATGAATTGATAGGTGATAGTCAGCATGGTTTTGTGGCAGGTAGGTCGTGCCTTACTAACCTTATTGAGTTTTTTGAGAAAGTGACCAAGGAGGTGGATGGGGGCAAGGCAGTGGACGTGGTATATATGGATTTTAGTAAGGCGTTTGATAAGGTTCACCATGGTAGGCTTCTGCAGAAAATGCAGATGTATGGGATTGGGGGTGATCTAGGAAATTGGATCAGGAATTGGCTAGCGGATAGGAAACAGAGGGTGGTGGTTGATAGTAAATATTCATCATGGAGTGCGGTTACAAGTGGTGTACCTCAGGGATCTGTTTTGGGGCCACTGCTGTTTGTAATATTTATTAATGATCTGGATGAGGGTATAGTTGGGTGGATTAGCAAATTTGCTGATGACACCAAAGTCGGTGGTGTGGTAGACAGTGAGGAAGGGTGTCGTAGTTTGCAGGAAGACTTAGACAGGTTGCAAAGTTGGGCCGAGAGGTGGCGGATGGAGTTTAATGCGGAGAAGTGTGAGGTAATTCACTTTGGTAGGAATAACAGATGTGTTGAGTATAGGGCTAACGGGAGGACTTTGAATAGTGTGGAGGAGCAGAAGGATCTAGGTGTATGTGTGCATAGATCCCTGAAAGTTGGGAATCAAGTAGATAAGGTTGTTAAGAAGGCATATGGTGTCTTGGCGTTTATTGGTAGGGGGATTGAATTTAGGAGTCGTAGCGTTATGTTGCAACTGTACACAACTCTGGTGCGGCCGCACTTGGAGTGCTGTGTGCAGTTCTGGTCCCCACATTACAGGAAGGATGTGGAGGCTTTGGAGAGGGTGCAGAGGAGGTTTACCAGGATGTTGCCTGGTATGGAGGGGAGATCCTATGAGGAGAGGCTGAGGGATTTGGGATTGTTTTCGCTGGAAAGGCGGCGGCTAAGAGGGGATCTTATTGAAACATATAAGATGATTAGAGGTTTAGATAGGGTGGATAGTGATAGCCTTTTTCCTCTGATGGAGAAATCCAGCACGAGGGGGCATGGCTTTAAATTGAGGGGGGGTAGTTATAGAACCGATGTCAGGGGTAGGTTCTTTACCCAGAGGGTGGTGAGGGATTGGAATGCCCTGCCAGCATCAGTTGTAAATGCGCCTAGTTTGGGGGCGTTTAAGAGATCCGTAGATAGGTTCATGGACGAAAAGAAATTGGTTTAGGTTGGAGGGTCACAGTTTTTTTTTTTAACTGGTCGGTGCAACATCGTGGGCCGAAGGGCCTGTTCTGCGCTGTAATGTTCTATGTTCTATGTTCTATGAGGTGCAGTGCGTAGGAATCTAAGAACGTTGGCATCGTGGTCCTGCTGGTCATGGCCGCAGATGGTGACGTTATCCAGGTAGAGGAAGGTAGCCCGCAGTCCGTTATGGTCCACCATTCGGTCCATAGCACGCTGGAAGACCGAGACCCCATTCGTGACACCAAAAGGAACCCTTAGAAAATGGTACAAGTGACCATCCGCCTCAAAAGCCGTGTATTGTCGGTCCTCTGGGCGAATGGGGAGCTGGTGGTAAGCAGACTTTAGGTCGATGGTGGAGGACACCCGGTACTGCGCAATCTGGTTGACCATGTCAGATATGCGCGGGAGGGGATACGCATCCAGCTGCGTGTATCTGTTAATGGTCTGACTATAGTCTATGACCATCCGGGGTTTGTTCCCACTCTTGACCACCACGACCTGCGCTCTCCAAGGACTAGCGCTAGGTTGTATGATCCCTTCCTTGAGGAGCCGCTGAACCTCAGATCGAATGAAGATCCGATCCTCAGCGCTGTAATGCCTGCTCTTAGTCGCGATGGGCTTGCAGCCTGGCATGAGATTCTGGAATAAAGAGGGTGTGGTAATCTTAAGCGTCGAGAGGCTACAGATGGAGCGCGTTGGGCAATTTAGAGGCTGCGATTCTCCCACTGAAAGCGGAGGGAGTGGCCCACCGTACTGTTGGGTTACACTCTTCAAGTGGACCATGAAATTTAGTCCTAGGAGTATTGGCGCGCAAAGGTGCGGTAACACCAGGAGCTTGAAGCTCTCGTAAACCGTGCCCTGCACCGTCAGATTTACCACGCAACTCCCTAGCACAGTGACAGACCGGGACCTTGACGCCATCGAAACTGTCTGCTTGACAGGCTGAATCCGGAGGCCACACCGCTTCACTGCGTCTGGGTGAATGAAGCTCTCCGTGCTCCCGCTGTCAAACAGACAATAAATCGTGCGTTTGTTTACCTGTATGTCCATCATGGACTTGTCGAGTCTGTGAGGCTTTGCCTGGTCCAGGATGATCGACGCCACCGTTGGTTCGTGGGCGCCACTGCAGGCAGCTGAGATGGATGATGACGACCCCTGCTGGTCATTCGCGGTCGGTGCCGACCAAAATGGCTGCCCCCATAGGTCGCACGTGGGCGATGGCGCCAAAACCAGCGGCCCCTGGTGGTCGCGCGTCTCTTGCGACTCCGTCGTCTGGAATGGCGACGTCCTGGCCTCGCACGTGGAGGAAGCCCTTGACGATGCCGACGACAAGGAAACCGGCTCCGGGGAGTCACAGGCCGCACTGCTGTTCCTGGGTGGAAGTTTGGATCAGCATACCTTCGAATAATGCCCCTTCTTGCCGCAGGCGGAGCACAACACCGCTTTAGCGGGACATCGCTGCCGAGGGTGCTTCACTCCCCTACAGAAGTAACACCGCGGGCCGCCTGGAGTTGCTGCCGTCGTCAGGCCCGAGGGTGGGAACGCAATCACGCAGTTTTTCGGTCCCGCTGAATGAAGTGGGGTCTGTGACTGCCCCTGCCACGCTGTCTCCACGTGGTCGTCGGGGTACATCGCCAGACTTTTGGAGGCCGTTTCTAGCGCATCCGCTAGCTCTATGGACTTAGTGAGATCGAGATTACCTTGCTCCAACAGCCGAAGGCGGATGTAAGACGAGCCAATTCCCGCCACAAATGCATCTCGAGCGAGGTCGTTCATGTTCTGGTCTGCCGACACCGCTTTGCAGTTACAGCCTCTGGCTAGCTGTAGGAGCTCGCACGCGTACTGTTCCGTCGTTTCGCCGGGCTGCCGCCGTCGAGTGGCTAAGAGATATCGAGCATGCATCTCATTCGGCGGTTTAATGTAGCGCTTCTTAAGAAGCTCGAGGGCCCCTTTGTAGTCAGTGGCCCCACGGATCGCTAAATATATAGCGTCGCTTACCCTTGCGTGGAGGACCTGGAGTCTGTCGGCGTCGGTGGTGACCGCTGCGGAGGCTTCGAGGTAATCCTGAAAGCATTTCAACCAGTGGTCGAAGGTGTTCGAGGCGCCCGCCGCACGTGGGTCCAACGTAAGCGTTCGGGTTTAAGCATTTGCTCGATGTTCTCTGTGTCGTTTTTTTTTCAACGAAGAGAGTTCAATTGTAGTCAATAAAATTGATGCGCGATATAACTCACGAGGCTAGAGGTACTCGGGGAAATAAAGGCTTTTATTGACTACAACAATAGAGCTACCATATATAATACACGATCCCAGACTAAAGGGTCCCAGACAGAGCAGTGACCTTTATACCTCTCCCAGGAGGCGGAGCCCGACTGGGATGTACCATAAGAACTATATTACAGGTAGAACAGCCCAACCCTAACCCCAACAGTAACATGTAGAACAGCCCAACCCTAACCCCAACAGTAACATATATACAGACTCATAGTACTGGCCAGACCCTGGCTCAGCACTACCTGGTGGGAACCAACAATGGTTCACCACACAATGACACCAAGATTAATGGCACAGTGGACAGTGAAGAAGGTTATCTGGGATTGCAAAGGGATCTTGATCAATTGGGCCAGTGGGCCGATGAATGGCAGATGGAGTTTAATATAGATAAATGTGAGGTGAAGCGTTTTAGTAGATTGAATCAGGGCAGGACTTACTCAGTTAATGGTAGGGTGTTGGGGAGAGCTACTCAGCTAATGGTAGGACGTTGGGAAGAGTTATAGAACAAAGAGATCTAGGGGTGCAGGTTCATAGCTTGTTGAAAATGAAGTCACAGGTGGACAGAGTGGTGAAGAAGGCATTCGGCATGCTTGGTTTCATTAGTCAGAACATTGAATACAGGAGTTGGGACGTCTTGTTGAAGTTGTACAAGAGATTGGTAAGGCCACACTTGAAATACAGTGTACAGTTCTGGTCACCCTATTATAGAAAGGATATAGTTAAATTAGAAAGAGTGCAGAAAAGATTTACTAGGATGCCACCGGGACTTGATGGTTTGAGTTATAAGGAGAGGCTGGATAGACTGGGACTTTTTTCTCTGGAGCGTAGGAGACTTCAGGGTGATCTTACAGAGGTCTATAAAATAATGAGGGGCATTGATCAGCAAGATAGTCAATATCTTTTCCCAAAGATAGGGGAGTCTAAAGCTAGAGGGCATAGGTTTAAGGTGAGAGGAGAGAGATACAAAAGTGTCCAGAGGGGCAATTTTTTCACACACAGGACGGTGAGTGCCTGGAATGAGGTAGCAGTAGAGGCGGGTACGATTTTATCTTCTAAAAAGCATTTAGACAGTTACATGTGTAGGATTGGTACTGAGGGATATGGGCGAAATACGGGCAATTAGGACTAGCTTAATGGTTAAAAACTGGGCAGCATGGATAAGTTGGGCCAGTGGGCCTGTTTCCATGCTGTAATCCTCTATGGCTCCATTCATTGAATAGGAATTTTGTAATCTATTTTCACAGTATTTGTGTGAACTCTCTGTTGCTTCACATTCAAGACATGACAATATTGAAGGACTGCTGTTCCATTCTGAACGACCAACACTTTATATAATTTATTATATCTGCATTTTTTCCTACTAGGATGCTTCGAGAACCTTTACAGCACCAACAAAGAGAAAGTGTTGAGGTAAAAACAAAAAGCTAATCAAATATATTTAAGATGTATGTCCTTTTAAACACATTACTGTTGAGTATATCAGAAAATGTGAGATTTCATGGACACTTCCAAAGCTATTAGCATTTTGACTTAGAACATAGAACATTACAGCGCAGTACAGGCCCTTCGGCCCTCGATGTTGCGCCGACCAGTGAAACCAATCTAAAGCCCATCTAACCTACACTATTCCAATATCATCCATATGTTTATCCAATAACCATTTGAATGCTCTTAATGTTGACTTGGGCTAGCGAACTTGATTGTAGGCATTTTTGAAACTTTGTGATATTCTGACTGCATGCTAACTGATCGTGACATCTAGTTACATGATGGTTGATCACTTGACACCAGATCATCTGATCAAATAACTTTAGTGATTGTTATTACAATTACCCTGTGAGGTTTGAGCTGCTGTAGAGTCATACAGCGCTGAAAAAGCCCTTCAGCCCATAGAGTCTGCACTGAACAATAACTACCACTAAAGGCGCACTAATCCCATTTTCCTGCGCTTGTCCCATATCCTTAAATATTTTGATATTTCAAGTGCTCATACAAATATTTTTAAAGGCGGTACGGTTTCCAGCCTCCACTATCTTCCCAGCCAGAGCATTCCAGATTCCCACCACCCTCCGAATGCAAAAGGTTTTATTCTCAAATCCCCTCTGAATTTCCTGCCCCTTATCCTAAAAGTCTGCCCCCTCGTGATTGACCCCTCAACCAAGGGGAACAGCTGCTCCCTATTCATCCTGTCCATACCCCTTATAATCTTTTAGAACCTCAATCATGTTTCCCCCTCAGCCTGCTCTGCTCTAAAGAAAACAAGTCATGATGTGGAGATGCCGGCGTTGGACTGGGGTAAACACAGTAAGAGTTTTAACAACACCAGGTTAAAGTCCAACAGGTTTATTTGGTAGCAAATGCCATTAGCTTTCGGAGCACTGCTCCTTCATCAGATGGAGTGGATATCTGCTCTCAAACAGGGCATACAGAGACACAAAACCAAGTTGCAGAATACTGATTAGAATGCGAATCTCTATAGCTATCCAGCTGGATCTTTAAGAACTGGTTGGCTGTAGAGATTCGCATTCTCATCAGTAATCAGAAAAGTACCGAAGTAAGGTGGCAGATTTTCAAGGAATGTTTGTCTGGAGTTCTGCATGACAACGTTCCGATGAGACGGATGTTTTGGTGGGTTACAGGAACCGTGGTGCACAAAAGCTGCACTGAACCTAGTCAAAAAGAAAAGGAAAGCGTACAAAAGGTTCAGAGAGCTAGGCGATGATAAGGATCTAGATGAGTATGCGGCTTGTAGGAAGGGACTTAAGAAAGAAATTAGAAGAGCCAGAAGGGGTCACGAGAAGGCCTTGGCAGATAAGATTAAGGAGAACCCTAAGGCGTTCTATAAATATGTGAAGAGTAAAAGGATGAGATGTGAAGGAATAGGACCTATAAAATGTGAAGGTGAGAAAGTCTGTACAGAACTGGAAGAAATAGCAGAGGTGCTTAATTAATATTTTATCTCGGTATTCATGGTGGAAAAAGACCTGGGTGGTTGTACTACAAGATTGAGGTGGACTGAAAAGATTGAGTTTGTGGACATTAAGAAAGAGGATATGTTGGAATTTTTTAAGAGCATCAAGATAGATAAGTCGCCAGGACCGGATGGGATGTACCCCAGGTTACTGTGGGAGGCGAGGGAAGAGACTACTATGCTCAAGAATACTCAGCACGGCTTTGTCAAAGGCAAATCGTGCCTTACGAGCCTGGTGGAGTTCTTTGAAAATGTGACTAAACACATCGACGATAAGGTCCCCAATGCAAGACTTCTCAAGAAAGTGAGAAGGCATGGGATCCAAGGGGCTGTTGCCTTGTAGATCCAGAACTTGCTTGCCTGCAGGAGGCAGAGAGTGGTTGTAGATGGGTCTTCTTCTGAATGGAGGTCGGTCACCAGTGGAGTGCCCCAAGGATCTGTTTTGGGACCCTTGCTGTTTGTCATTTTCATAAATGACCTGGATGAGGAAGTGGAGGGATGGGTTGGTAAGTTTGCCGACGACACGAAGGTTGGTGGTGTTGTGGATAGGTTGGAGGGATGTCAGAAGCTGCAGCGTGACATAGATAGGATGCAAGACTGGGCGGAGAAGTGGCAGATGGACTTCAACCCGGATAAATGTGTAGTGGTCCATTTTGGCAGGTCAAATGGGATGAAGGAGTATAATGTCAAGGATAAGACTCTTAGCAGTGTAGAGGATCAGAAGGACCTTGGGGTCCGGATCCATAGGACTCTTAAATCGGCCTCGCAGGTAGAAGAGGTGGTTAAGAAGGCGTATGGTGTGCTGACCTTCATCAATCGAGGGATTGAGTTCAGGAGTCAGGAGATAATGATGCAGCTTTATAAGACCCTCGTCAGACCCCACTTGGAGTACTGTGCTCAGTTCTGGTCGCCTCATTGCAGGAGGGATGTGGAGATTATTGAAAGGGTGCAGAGAAGATTTACAAGGATGTTGCCTGGATTGGTTGGCATGCCTCATGAGGATAGGTTGAGGGAGCTCGGTCTTTTCTCCTTGGAGAGACGTAGGATGAGAGGTGACCTGATAGAGGTGTACAAGATGTTGAGAGGGATAGATCGGGTGGATTCTCGGAGGCTTTTTCCCAGGGCTGAAATGGCTGCTACGAGAGGACACAGGTTTAAGGTGCTGGGGAGTAGGTACAGAGGAGATGTCAGGGTTAAGTTTTTCATTCAGAGGGAGGTGGGTGAGTGGAATCGGCTGACGTCAGTGGTGGAGGAGGCAAACTCGATAGGGTCTTTTAAGAGACTTCTGGATGAGTACATGGAACTTAATAGGATTGAGAGTTATAGATAAGCCTATATGTAAGCCTAGGTAGGTAGGGACATGACCAGCGCAACTTGTGGGCCAAAGGGCCTGTTTGTGCTGTATTTTTTCTATGTTCTATGTTCTATCTTATTAAATGGCGGAGCAGACTCGAGGGGCCAGTTGGCCTACTCCTGTTCCTAGTTCTTATGTTCTTATATCAAACTGACACAAGCAGTGATGCATTTTGGTAGATCCAATTGAGGTGGGAGGTCTAAAATAAAGGTCAGAACCATCAGGAGTATAGACACACAGAGAGATCTGTGTGTCCCTAGAAGATCCCCAGAAGTGGCAGCACAGGTGGAAAAGATGGTGAAAAAAGCATATGGCATGCTTGCCTTCATTGGACATGGCATCGAGTATAAAAGTTGGCAAATTGCTAGTTATATAAAATGTTGGTTAGGCCACATTTGAAATACTGTGTCCAATTCTAGTCACCACTACCAGAAGGACGTGGAGGTTTTGGAGAGAGTACAGAAAAGGTTTACCAGGATATTGCCTGATATGGAGAGTATTAGCTATGCATAGATAAACTGGGATTGTTCTCCCTGGAAAGATGGAAGCAGAGGGGCGACCTGATCGAAGTTTATAAAATTATGAGGGGCATAGACAGGGTGAACAGTTGGATACTTTTTCCCATGGCAGAAATGACTATTACAAGGGGGCACAAGTTCACGGTAAGGGGGGAAAGATTCAATAGAGATGTGCGGGGGAAGTTTTTTACACAGAGGGTGGTGAGGGCCTAGAATGCATTGCCAAGTGAGGTGGTTGAGACACGTTAGCGACATTAAGACTTATCTGAAAGACACATGAACAGATGGAAATAGAGGGATACGGCACGTGGTCTAGATAGGACAACACAATCGCTGCAGGTTTGGAGGGCCGAAGGGCCTGTTCCTGTGTTGTACTGTTCTTTGTTATTTGTAAGAGCAGCTTTTTCCCTGTTGCCATCAGACTTTTAAGACGTGATTGATTTCTAATTTATTCCTCAAGGGGGATGGTCACCTATTGCTGTCATTTCCCTTAATGCCCTATTTTGAAATTCAGACATCCATAGCCCTAAGATAAAAGCAAAATACTGCGGATGCTGGAGTCTGAAACAAAAACAGGTTGCAAGACATTCTTAAGATGGAGGGTGAACAGCCAGAGGTTTGTTGTACACATTCGTACCAACGACATAGGAAGAAAAAGGGATGAGGTCCTGAGTGAGGCAGAAGGCTAAAGTGCAGGACCTTGAGGGTAGTAATTTCTGGACCACCAGTGCCACATGCTAGTGAGAGTAGGAATAGGAAGATTAGGCAGATGAATGCATGGCTTGAGAGCTGGTGCAGGGGGCAAGGATTTAGAATTATGGGGCATTGGAATCTCTTCTGGGGCAGGGGTGACCTGTTCAAGAGAGACAGGTTAAATCTGGAGGGGGACTAATATCCTGGCCCGGAGATTGGCTCGAGCCACTCGGAGGGTTCAAACTAGTATGGCAGGGGGGTGGGACTCAAAGCAGCCGGGAGACAAGTGAAGGTTGAGGACAGTATGGAGGTTAAAGGGAGCACGTTAAATAGTAAAGGGAGTGTCAACAAAGGACAAAGAAAATTACAGCACAGGAACAGGCCCTTTGGCCCTCCAAGCCTGCACCGACCATGCTGCCCGACTGGTCGCCTCACTATGGGAAGGATGTGGAAAAGATTGAAAGGGTGCAGAGGAGATTTACAAGGATCTTGTCTGGATTGAGTGGCATGCCTTATGAGGATAGGCTGAGGGAGCTCGGTCTTTTCTTCTTGGCGAGGGTAGTAATCTCAGGATTGCTACCTGAGCCACATGCCAGTGAGGGCAGGAGTAAGATGCTTGGGCGGATAAACACATGGCTGAGGAACTGGTGCAGGGGGCAGGGTTTCCAATTCTTGGATCATTGGGACCTCTTTTGGGGCAGGTGGGACCTGTACAAGAGAGACGGGTTACACCTAAACTACAAGGGGACCAATATACTTGCAGGGAGATTTGCTAGTGTTATTGGGGAGCGTTTAAACTAGATTTGCAGGGGGGTGAGAACCAGAGTGCCAGAGCAGATAGTGGAACAGGGGTAAAAAGACAGGTTAGTTCAAGCAAAATCGCAAATGGAAGGGTAGAGTGTGGTGGAAATAATTTTTTGAGGTGTGTCTATTTCAATGCCAGGAGTATTGTGGGGAAGGCAGATGAGCTGAAGGCGTGGATAGACACGTGGAAATATGACATTATAGCCATTAGTGAAACTTGGCTACAGGAGGGGCAGGACTGGCAGCTCAATGTTCCAGGGTTCCAATGTTTCAGGCGGGATAGAGGCAGAGGGATAAAAGGTGGGGGGGTGGCATTGTTGGTCAGGGAAAATGTTACAGCGGTACTCAGGCAGGATAGATTAGGGAGCTTGTCTACAGAGGCCCTATGGGTGGAGCTGAGAAACAGGAAAGGTATGACCACATTAATGGGCTTGTATTATAGACCACCCAATAGTCAGCGAGAATTGGAGGAGCAAATCAGCGGAGAGATAGCTGGCAACTGCAAGAAACACAAAGTTGTGATAGTAGGGGATTTTAAATTTCCACACATAGATTGGGACTCGCATACTGTTAAAGGTTTAGACGGAGTAGAGTTTGTAAAATGTGTTCAGGAGAATTTTCTACATCAGTATATAGAGGTGCCAACTAGAGAGGATGCGATATTGGATCTCCTATTGGGAAATGAGTTAGGGCAGGTGATGGATGTGAGTGTGAGGGAACACTTTGGATCCAGTGATCATAATGCCATTAGTTTCAACCTGATCGTGGCTAAGGATAGATCTGGTCCTCGGGTTGAAGTTCTGAACTGGAAAAAGGCTAAATTTGATGAAATGAGAAGGGATCTGGGAAGTGTGGATTGGCACAGGCTGTTCTCTGGTAGGGATGTAAATGGAAAGTGGGAGGCCTTCAAAGGAGAAATTGTGAGAGTGCAGAGTTTGTATGTTCCTGTCAGGATTAAAGGCAAAGTAAATAGGAATAAGGAACCTTGGTTCTCGAGGGAGATTGTAACACTGATTAAGAGGAAGAGAGAGTTGTATGAAACGTACAAGCAGCAAGGAACACATCAGATGCTCGAGGAGTATAAAAAGTGCAAGAAGCTACTTAAGAGGGAAATCAGGAGGGCTAAAAGAAGACATGAGGTTGCTTTGGCAGACAGAGTGAAGGAAAATCCAAAGAGCTTCTATAGGTATGTTAGGAGCAAAAGGATAGTGAGGGATAAAATTGGTCCTCTTGAAGACCAGAGTGGTACACTGTGTATGGAACCAAAAGAGATGGGGGAGATACTAAATGGGTTTTTTTTTGCATCCGTATTTACTGAGGAAACGGGCATGGAGTCTACGGAAATAGGGCAAACAGATAGGGAGGCAATGGAACCTTTATAGATTAAAGGGGAGGAGGTGTTCGCTGTCTTGAGGCAAATCAGAGTGGATAAATCCTCAGGACCGGACAGGGTATTCCCACGGACCTTGAGGGAAGCTAGTGTTGAACTTGCAGGGACCCAGGCAGACATATTTAAAATGTCAGTATTCACGGGGGAGGTGCCGGATGATTGGAGGGTGGCTCATGTTGTTCCGTTGTTTAAAAAAGGTTCCAAAAGAAATCCGGGAAATTATCGGCCAGTAAGTTTGACGTTGTTGGTGGGCAAGTTATTGGAAGGTGTGATAAGGGATAGGATCTACAAATATTTGGATAGACAGGGACTTATTAGGGAGAGTCAACATGGCTTTGTGCGTGGTAGGTCATGTTTGACCAATCTATTAGAGTTTTTCGAGGAGGTTACCAGGAAAGTGGATGAAGGGAAGGCGGTGGATGTTGTCTACCTGGATTTCAGCAAGGCCTTTGACAAGGTCCCTCATGGGAGGTTAGTTAGGAAGGTTCAGTCGCTAGGTATACATGGGGAGGTAGTAAATTGGATAAGACACTGGCTCAATGGAAGAAGCTAGAGAGTGGTTGTGGAGGATTGCTTCTCTGAGTGGAGGCCTGTGACTAGTGGTGTGCCGCAGGGATCGGTGTTGGGTCCATTGTTGTTTGTCATCTATATCAATGATCTGGATGATAATGTGGTAAATTGGATCAGCAAGTTTGCTGATGATACAAAGATTGGAGGTGTAGTGGACGGTGAGGAAGGTTTTCAAAGCTTGCAGAGGGATTTGGACCAACTAGAAAAATGGGCTGAAAAATGGCAAATGGAATTTAACGCAGACAAGTGTGAGATATTGCACTTTGGAAGGACAAACCAAAGAAGAACATACAGGGTAAATGGTAGGACTCTGAAGAGTGCAGTTGAACAGAGGGATCTGGGAATACAGGTACAGAATTCCCTAAAAGTGACGTCACAGGTGGATAGGGTGGTAAAGAGTGCCTTTGATACATTGGCCTTTATAAATCGGAGTATCGAGTATAAAAGTTGGAGTGTTATGGTAAGGTTATATAAGGCATTGGTGAGGCCGAATCTGGAGTATTGTGTCCAGTTTTGGTCACCTAGTTACAGGAAGGATGTAAATAAGATTGAAAGAGTGCAGAGAAGGTTCACAAGGATGTTGCCGGGACTTGAGAAGCTGAGTTACAGAGAGAGATTGAATAGGTTGGGACTTTATTCCCTGGAGCGTAGAAGATTGAGGGGAGATTTGATAGAGGTGTATAAGATTTTGATGGGTATAGATAGAGTGAATGCAAGCAGGCTTTTTCCGCTGAGGCTAGGGGAGAAAAAACCAGAGGGCATGGGTTAAGGGTGAAAGGAGAAAAGTTTAAAGGGAATATTAGTGGGAGCTTCTTCACGCAGAGAGTGGTGGGAGTGTGGAATGAGCTGCCGGATAAAGTGGTAAATGCGGGGTCACTTTTAACATTTAAGAAAAACTTGGACGGGTTCATGGAGGAGAGGGGTGTGGAGGGATATGGTCCAAGTGCAGGTCAGTGGGACTAGGCATAAAATGGTTCGGCACAGACAAGAAGGGCCAAAAAGCCTGTTTCTGAGCTGTAATTTTCTATGGTTCTATGGAGAGACGCAGGATGAGAGGAGACCTAATAGAGGTGTATAAGATGTTGAGAGGCATAGATCGGGTGGACTCTCAGAGGCTTTTTCCCAGGGTGGAAATGGCTGCTACGAGAGGACACAGGTTTAAGGTGCTGGGGGGTAGGTACAGGGGAGATGTTAGGGGTAAGTTTTTCACACACAGGATGGTGGGTGAGTGGAATCGGCTGCCGTCAGTGGTGGTGGAGGCGAACTCAATAGGGTCTTTTAAGAGACTCCTGGATGAGCACATGGAGCTTAATAGGATGGAGGGTTATAGGTAGGTCCAGAAGGTAGGGATGTGTTCGGCACAACTTGTGGGCCGAAGGGCCTGTTTGTGCTGTAGTTATTTTCTATGTTCTATGAACCAAAACCCCCTACCCATATCCCTCCATTCCCATCCTATTCATGTATTTGTCAAGACGCCTCTTAAAAGTCACTATCGTATCTGCTTCCACTACCTACCCCGGCAGCGAGTTCCAGGCACCTACCACCCTCTGTGTAAAAAAACCCACCTTGTACATCTCCTTTAAACCTTGCCCCTCGCACCTTAAACCTATGCCCCCTAGTAGTTGACTCTTCCACCCTGAGAAAAAGCTTCTGACTATCCACTCTGTCCATGCTCCTCATAATTTTGTAGACTTCCGTCGTTCCAATGAGAACAAACCAAGTTTCTCCAACCTCTCCTCATAGCTAATGCCCTCCATACCAGGCAACATCCTGGTAAATCTTTTCTGTACCCTCTACAAAGCCTCCACATCCTTCTGGTAGTGTGGCGACCAGAATTGAACACTGTATTCCAAGTGCGGCCTAATTAAAGTTCTATAAAGCTGCAACATGACTTGCCAATTTTTAAACTCAGTGCCGCGGCCGATGAAGGCAAGCATGCCGTATGCCTTCTTTTCTACCTTCTCCACCTGCGTTGTCACGTTCAGTGACCTGTGTACCTGTACACCCAGATCCCTCTGCCTAGCAATACTCTTAAGGGTTCTTCCAAGGGGATAGGATAGGATAAGAGATAGGATTTATAATCACCTAGAAAGGAATAATTTGATTAGTGATAGTCAGCACGGTTTTGTGAAGGGTAGGTCGTGCCTCACAAACCTTATTGAGTTCTTTGAGAAGGTGACCAAAGAGGTGGATGAGGGTAAAGCGGTTGATGTGGTGTATATGGATTTCAGCAAAGCGTTTAATAAGGTTCCCCATGGTAAGCTTTTACAGAAAATACGGACACATGGGATTGAGGGTGATTTAGGGGTTTGGATCAGGAATTGGCTAGCTGTAAGAAAACAGAGGGTGGTGGTTGATGGGAAATATTCATCCTGGAGTTCAGTTACTAGTGGTGTACCGCAAGGATCTGTTTTGGGGCCACTGCTGTTTGTCATTTTATTAATGCTGCAGCTGTATAGTACCCTGGTCAGACCCCACCTGGAGTACTGTGCCCAGTTCTGGTCGCCTCATTACAGAAAGGATGTGGAAGCCATAGAACGGGTGCAGAGGAGATTTACGAGGATGTTGCCGGGATTAAGTGGTATGCCTTATGAGGATAGGTTGAGAGAGCTGGGTCTATTCTCCTTGGAGAGGCGAAGGATGAGAGGTGACCTGATAGAGGTGTATAAGATGTTGAGAGGTATTGATAGAGTGGATTCTCAGAGACTTTTACCCAGGGCTGAAATGGTTGTCACAAGAGGCCACAGGTTTAGGGTGCTGGGGAGTAGGTACAGAGGAGATGTTAGGGGTAGGTTTTTCACTCAGAGGGTGGTGGGTGCGTGGAATCGGCTGCCGGTAGTGGTGGTGGAAGCGGATTCGATTGAGTCTTTTAAGAGACTTTTGGATAGGCTCATGGAGGTTAGTAAGATAGAGGGTTATAGATGAGCCGAGAAGGTAAGGAAATTGTTCGGCGCAACTTGTGGGCCGAAGGGCCTGTTTGTGCTGTAGCTTTTCTATGTTCTATGAATGCTTTTCCAAATGCGCATAAATCCTATCCCTAGGAGTCCTCTCCAAAAGCTTCCCAGCCACCGATGTAAAGCTCACCGGTCTATTTCTTGGATTATACTCTTTTTCCTTTCTTGAACAGAGGAACAACATTAGCGACTCGCCTGTTTTTGAAGTTTTTGAGTTTTGAAGGGGTAACCAAAAAGGTAGATGAGGGCAGTGCAGTTGATGTTGTCTAATGGACTCATCTACCTTTTTGGTTACCCCTTTGACAAGGTCATGGTACGTTGTTGCATAAGATTAAAACTCACGGGATCCAGGGTGAGGTAGCCAAATGGATATAAAATTGACTTGATGACAGAAGACAGAGGATGGTTGTAGAGGGTTATTTTTCAAACTGATGCCTATGACCAGCGGTGTGCCTCAAGGATCGGTGTTGGGTCCACTGTTATTTGTCATTTATATTAATGACTTGGATGAGAATTTAGAAGGCATGGGTACTAAGTTTGCAGATGACAGCAGGATTGGTGGCATAGTGGACAGTGAAGAAGGTTATCTCAGATTGCAACAGGATCTTGATGAATTGGGTCAGTGAGCTGACGAATGAAAGATGGAGTTTAATTTAGATAAATGCGAGGTGATGCATTTTGGTAGATCGAACCAGGGCAGGACTTACTCAGTCATTGAAAGTGGTGTCACAGATGGACAGAGTGGTGAAGAAGGCATTCGGCATGCTTGGTTTCATTGGTCAGAACATTGAATCCAGGAGTTGGGACATCTTGATGGAAAGGGTGGTTGATATTGGAATAGTGTAGGTTAGATGGGCTTTAGATTGGTTTCACAGCTCGGCGCAACATCGAGGGCTGAAGAGCCTGTACTGCGCTGTTATGTTCTATGTTCGATGTTGAAGTTGTACAAGACATTGGCAAGGCCACACTTGGAATGTTGTGTACAGTTCTGGTCACCCTATTAGAGAAAGGATATTATTAAACTAGAAAGAGTGCAGAAAAGATTTGCTAGGATGTACTTTTAGCTTCCTGAACCTTACATATGTTGCTTTTCTCCTTTTAACTAAATTCACAACCTCCTCCGTTATCCAAGTGTCCCTTATCTAGCCAACTTTGTTCTTCCTCCCTACTAGAACATGCTGGTGCTGAACTTTGATCAGTAGGTCTTTAGACAACTCCCACATCAAATGTGGACTTGCCCGATATCAGCTGCTCCCAATCAACTCTCCCTAGCTTCTGCTGAATTCATGTATAAAAAGGTTTCAGTTGTCGTAGGGTAAGATTCCCCCTTGTCACATTATTGTTATTGATCACTTTCTTGAATGTGATCTCTGAATGATCTAGGCTTAGATTGATGATTCTTTCTCTGACATGCTCAAATCACTTCACTCAATATCATTTCAAAATACCATTATGTATGAACTTAAAAGATGATTCTGTTTACATTTTGACAGGTATCGGTGTGTTTAATTCTATCCCAATTGTTTTGAAATTGATTTCCCTATGGAGTGTGTGTCAACGCCTGATCATTTAATAGTTGTTCTGCTGGCCCCATTAATCATTTCCAGCCATGTTGTTTGTCAAGCATTGTGCGTGCCTGAGACCTCTTCAATGCAATTATTGCAAGTACCTGGAATGGGCCCATTTTGATCTGGTTTCTCTGCATATTAGTTACTTCAGTAAGAAGTCTCACAACACCAGGTTAAAGTCCAACAGGTTTATTTGGTAGCAAATACCATAAGCTTTCGGAGCAGAGCTCCTTCGTCAGATGGAGTGGATATCTGTTCTCAAACAGGGCACAGACACAGAAATCAAATTACAGAATACTGATTAGAATGCAAATCTCTACAGCCAGCCAGGTCTTAAATGTACAATGTGGGTGGAGGGAGCATTCAACACAGGTTAAAGAGATGTGTAACCTGTCTCTTTAACCTGTGTTGAATGCTCCCTCCACCTACATTGTCTGTACATTTAAGACCTGGCTGGCTGTAGAGATTTGCATTCTAATCAGTATTCTGTAATTTGATTTCTGTGTCTGTGCCCTGTTTGAGAACAGATATCCACTCCATCTGACGAAGGAGCTCTGCTCCGAAAGCTTATGGTATTTGCTACCAAATAAACCTGTTGGACTTTAACCTGGTGTTGTGAGACTTCTTACTGTGCTTACCCCAGTCTAACGCCGGCATCTCCACATCATTATTAGTTACTTCACAGGTAACTCATCTGAACATTTACGCATTGTCCCAAATGTCATGCCAGACCTCCTTGAATTCTTTGTGATCTTATCAAAACATCTCAAAGTTATTGCTTATCTTTCCACATATGGTCCAGGTGGTGACCAGAGTATCCAATTTTGTTCTCTTAAAAAAACAAACTAAACAAGGCATAAATACACCAAGAGAAAGCTCTCAATTTACTAGCCTCCTCTATACTTTCCTATTGCTAGAATGTATGTCAATATCAGATTGAAATGTCCCATTAAATTGCATCCAATGTCCCATTTGCTGTTTTGATTTCTAGTCCCTATCTTCTACCCTCAAGTCACTCTATCTAATTTGATGCATCGACTAGTAGTTGTCCTATCCCAGTTACAAGCCCTTGAGAAACTTTGCAGTTCAATAAAATATTCTCGTATCTCTAAAACAGAAATCAAACATTTCTATTTGATCCCAGGTATTAACATGTTTTGATCACTTGTTCTTTTATCTTGGATGATATTTTATAAAAGTAACTTGCTAAATCACAGTGCACTTTTCACATCTCATTGTCCCAAATTCAAACAACAATAAGCTCTGACGAAGGGACAAGCTGACTCAAAACGTTGGCTCTTTTCTCTCTCCAAAGATGCTGTCAGACTTGCTGAGTTTTTCCAGCATTTTCTGTTTTTGTTTCAAACAACAGTGTTGTTGGACTGGCAGATTTCTAATAATTTCACTTCTTCCCCTCTTCAAAAGAAACTTCATTCCTATATCTATGAGCTATGTATATGTTTTCTTATTTATTGACTTTTTAAAAAATCCCTTTAAATGTGAGTTTTTAAAAAATCATCATCATTGTTCTAGTTATCCATCATTAGATCCCACTTTTAATTTTGTCCCGCCTTGTTCAACTACTCCCATCCTGTTCTTGGCTCGCCATTCAATCTGCCATAACCCATTGAGAAACCAGGTCACATCAGCCTTCTTTAACGGCTCTTATCCTGTTCACTTCCTCATCTCCTGCTTGTGCATCACATACAGGGTTCCCTCCCTCACTGTTCATGTATCCCGCTGGGTTATTTCCCCCAATCTCTAAGTATAGTAATATGTTCATTTGCTGGGAGCAGCAGGCTTTCTAGCCCTTCTAGTGTCTGTGGGTGAGATCCTTGATGAGTACTTTGTATCAGTATTTACCAAGGAGAAGAACATGATGGATGTTGAAGTCAGGGATAGGTGTGTGAACACTCTAGAGAATGTCAGTATATCGAAGGAGGAAGTGTTGGGTATCCTAAGTTGCATTAAGGTAGACAAGTCCCCGGGGCCAGATGGGATCTATCCCAGGTTACTGCGGGTGGCAAGAGGAGAAACACCTGGAGACTTAACAGATATCTTCACATCCTCTTTGACCACAGGTGAAGTTCCAGAGGACTGGAGAATAGCCAATCTTTTTCACTTCCTTAAGAAAGGAAGCAGGGATTTGAGCATATGGGTACACAGTACCCTAAAAGTGGCAACACAAGTGGCCGAGGTGATTAAGAAGGCATATAGCATGCTTGCCTTCATCAGCCGGAGCATTGAGTGCAAGAGTTGGGAAATCATGTTGCAGCTATATGAAACGCATTTGGAGTATTGCGTGCAGTTCTGGTCACCACACTACCAGAAGGAGGTGGAAACTTTAGAGAGAGTGCAAAGAAGATTCACCAGGATGTTGCCTGGTCTCAAGGGTGTTGGCTATGAGGAAAGCTGGAATAAACAAGGATTGTTTTCACTGGAAAGATGGAGGCTGAGGGGAGGCCTGATAGAGGTCTACAAAATTTGAGGCATAGACAGGATGGATAGTCAGTTTTTCAAGTGGGTGCCTGGAACACGCCCCCAGAGGAGGCGGTGGAAACGAGCACAATTAGCAATTAAGAGGCAACTGGATGGGTACATGGATATGGAGGAAATAAAGGGATAAGGACCGAGTAAGGATGGAAGGTTTTTTTAGTTTAGTTAGGGCATCATGATCGGCACAGGCTTGAAGGGCCTGTTGCTGTGTTGTACTTTTCTTCGTTTTTTGAACCGCTTTCAATCTTCCCATGTTCAGAATCTGTACTGCAGTGTGTTCTGTCGAATCACTTCCCCCAGCATTGTAATCGGTTTGCTCACTTCAGCATGCCCAAGATGCATAATCCGAGGCTTGGATGCACCTGGTCAATCCTGCAGCTACTGCTGATACAGCTCGTTTATGATCTCCACATTGTTGCGTCCCTCAGGCTGTGTATTAATTCTCATTATTATGGCAGTAACAGGTGAGTCAAATCTGACAGTCCCAGTGCTGTTGCTGGGCGTTGTTTGAGACTAGTGAATGCAATCTCAAACTCTGTCCATTCTGCCTGTTGTAACTCCTCACTAGATGCCCAGCCCCCTTTTCATTAGCTTTGAATTGGTTTGGCTTTTGCTGCATTATTTAGAATCTATAAATAAATTCTCGCTGTTGTTGAAGCTACTGCAAATCTTGTTCCACTTTGCAGTTAGTTGTAAGGTAAAACATAAGATCCATTCTGCTTGGAGCACAATGGGTTAATTCATCTGAGCATATTTGACAATTCAAAACTTAAAATTTTGTAATTCCCAATTCCTGCAAAAATATAAATACATCTTCAGCTGATAGCATTCAACAGTTAACAGTTAATCCCTGTTAGTTTGAAAAGGGTGAGTAAAAATTCTCATATGGACGTCATTATATCACTATCCTCTTGTTTTAACCCAGTCAGAACACAGTCCGGACTCATTTTTACTTAACAATCTCTCCTTTTGAACTTTTTCCTCAGGATTGCATCCAATCTCAATTTTCCTTTTCATTGTGCCAATTGTGTCATTAACTCTTTGGTTAATAGTAATAACTTCAAATATTCCAAATTTGAATTAACCCTGTCAAATTGAAACTCTCTCACCTGTGAACTTGTATGCAGATTAACATTTCCATATTTATCAAAATATCCTGGAATCATGATTCAGGCCAGTAAACATGATTCCAGGTTCATAACTTTGAAAATAAAATATTAATTACACTTCCTTTGTATTAGCTGTTTGAGTTAAATCACAATATCAGACAGAAAACATTAACATTTTATAGAATTCCTACAGCTCTGGAGGAGGCCATTTGGCCCATCAAGCCTGCACCAACAATCCAACCCAGGCCCTATCCCTGTAAACCCACGTATTTACCCTGCTAACTCCCCTGACATTAAAGGGCAAATTAGCATTGCTAATCCACCTAACCTGCACATGTGTGTCGGAAGTGTAGGAAGAAACCGGAGCACCTGAAGGAAACCCGGGGGTGGGGGGAAGTGCAAACTCCACACACAGTTGCCCAAGGCTGGAATTGAACCTGGGTTCCTGGCACTGAGAGGTGGGTCCCTGGTGCTGAGGCAGCAGTACTAACCACTGTGCCACCATACCAATCATTTGAAGCATACTACACATAACTATCATCCATACACAAGCAAAGAACATAGCAAGCGCTTTAAAACAATGATAACCTGATAACCAAAATTAATTAAGGCGACGCTTCTTGTGGTTCTGTTTTTAAACTTTTTAAATGCCTGTAATTAAAACCTGATGGTTAATTCCCCCAAAAGATAAACTTTAACAGACGTAGCCCAAAACAACGATAATCTACGAACATCACTTAAAACAAACGAAACACGCTGGGTGGGATTTAACAACCTCACTCGTCCCAAAACCGTAAAATCTCGCACGAGGTCAACAGACCTTTCCATGTTCCACCCCTCCCCCAGTCCGATTCCTGTGGCAGGCAGAGCCACTGATTCTTACTGCTCATACATTTCAAACAGTAAATTCCGAGCAGTCTCTCACAACGATAACTTCTTAAGGAGACGAAGCACTACAATCTTGCAATTCCTCAAAATACGATTATCCTCCATACTCCATTATAACCTTTTTGTTCCATTAAAGTCAATTTCCAGGGCCTCATTTTATAGGCATCACCTATCCTTCGTTGATTCAAAATCCTAAACACATTACATAAAAACAGGAGTAGGCCATTCGGCCCTTTGAGCCTGCTCCACCACTCATTATGATCATGGCTGATCATCAAATTCAATACCCTGATCATGCCTTTACCACCCCCACCCCCATATCCTTGATTCCTTTAGCCACAAGAGCGCTATCTAATTCCTTTCTGAAACCATAGAATCCCTACAGTGCAGAAGGAGACCATTCAGACCACCTGCACTGACAACAATCCCACCCAAGTCCTATCTCCTTAACCCCATATATTTACCCCGCTAGTCCCCCTGACACTGAGGGGCAATTTAACATGTCCAATTTAATCGCTCATCTTTGGACTGTGGGAGAAAACCAGAGCACCTGGAGGAATCCCGCGCAGACACAGGGAGAATGTACAAACTCCACACAGACAGTCACCCAAGCTGGGAATCAAACCAAGGTCCATAGCACTGCAAGGTAACAGTACTAACCACTGTGCCATCCAAAAACTGCATCCACACCATGTTTTGACCTCATCTGCTTTCTGTTGTAGTGAATTCTACGCATTCACCACTCTCTGGATGAAGAAATTTCCCCTCACCTCTCCTAAAAAAATCTACCCCTTATACACAAACTATGACCCTTAGTTCTGCACTCCCCACCGTCAAGAACTCTTCTGAACCAAATAAATATTATTCTAACCAATTTGGTGTCTTGTCGAATGACAGACCTACCATCAGCCTGATGTAAGGGGCACGTTTTTCACATAGAGGGTGGTGAATGCCTGAGATGAGCTGCCGGAGGGGGTGATGGAAGCTGATTTGATAATGTTCAAGAGGCATCTAGATAGATACATGAATAGAACATAGAACATTACAGCGCAGTACAGGCCCTTCGGCCCTCGATGTTGCGCCGACCTGTGAAATGAATCTAAAGCACATCGAACCTACACTATTCCAATATCATCCATATGCTTATCCAATGACCCTTTAAATGCCCTTAATGTTGACGAGTCCACTACTATTGCAGGCAGGGCATTCCACGCCCTTACTACTCTCTGAGTAAAGAACCTACCTCTGACATCTGTCCGATATCTATCACCCCTCAATTTAAAGCTATGTCCCCTCATGCTAGCCATCACCATCTGAGGAAAAAGGCTCACACTGTCCACCCTTTCTAATCCTCTGGTCATCTTGTATGCCTCTATTAAGTCACCCCTTAACCACCTTCTCTCTAACGAAAACAGCCTCAAGTCATTCAGTCTTTCCTCATAAGACCTTCCCACCATACCAGGCAACATCCTGGTAAATCTCCTCTGCACCCTTTCCAATGCTTCCACATCCTTCCTATAATGCGGCGACCAGAACTCTGCGCAATACTCCAAATGCGGCCGCACCAGAGATTTGTACAGAGATTTGCATGACATCATGGCTCTGAAACTCAATCCCTCTACCAATAAAAGCGAACATACCGTACGCCTTCTTAGCAACCCTATCAACCTGAGTGCCAACTTTCAGGGAACTATGCACATGGGCACCCAGATCTCTCTGCTCATCCACACTACCAAGTATCTTACCATTAGCCCAGTACTCTGTATTCCTGTTACTCCTTCCAAAGTGAATCACCTCACACTTTTCCGCATTAAACTCCATTTGCCACCTCTCAGCCCAGCTCTGCAGCTTATCTATGTCCCTCTGTAACCTGCAACATCCTTCCGCACTGTCCACAACTCCACCGACTTTAGTGTCATCCGCAAATTTACTAACCCATCCTTCTATGCCCTCATCCAGGTCATTTATAAAAATGACGAACAGCAGTGGCCCCAAAACAGATCCTTACGGTACACCACTAGTAACTGAACTCTAGGATGAACATTTCCCATCAACGACTCTGTCTTCTTACAGCTAGCCAATTTCTGATCCAAACCGCTAAATCACCCTCAATCCCATGCCTCCGTACTTTCTGCAATAGCCTGTTGTGGGGAACCATATCAAACGCTTTACTGAAATCCATATACACCACATCAACTGCTTTACCCTCATCCACCTCTTTGGTCACCTTCTCAAAGAACTCAATAAGGTTTGTGAGGCACGACCTACCCTTCACAAAACCGTATTGACTATCCCTAATCAAATTGTTCCTTTCCAGATGATTATAAATCCTATCACTTATAATCCTTTCCAAAACTTTGCCCACAACAGAAGTAAGGCTCACTGGTCTATAATTACCAGGGTTGTCTCTACTCCCCTTCTTGAACAAGGGGACAACATTTGCTGTCCTCCAGTCTTCTGGCACTATTCCTGTAGACAATGACGACATAAAGATCAAAGCCAAAGGCTCTGCAATCTCCTCCCTAGCTTCCCAGAGAATCCTAGCATAAATCCCATCCGGCCCAGGGGACTTATCTATTTTCACACTTTCCAGAATTGTTAACACCTCCTCCTGATGAACCTCAATCCCGTCTAACCTAATAGCCTGTATCTCAGTATTCTCTTCGACAACATTGTCTTTTTCCTGTGTGAATACTGACGAAAAATATTCATTTAGCGCCTCTCCTATCTCTTTGGACTCCACGCACAACTTCCCATTACTGTCCTTGACTGGCCCTAATCTTACCCCAGTCATTCTTTTATTCCTGACATACCTAGAGAAAGCTTTATGGTTTTCCTTGATCCTACCTGCCAAAGACTTCTCATGTCCCCTCCTGGCTCTTCTTAGCTCTCTCTTTAGGTCCTTCCTGGCTAACTTGTAACTCTCAAGCGCCCTAACTGAGCCTTCACGTCTCATCTTTATATAAGTCTCATCTTTATCTAAGATAGGACGCATATTAAAAGGGGAGGATAAAGAAACGGATGTCATTGTACACATTGGTACAAATGACGTAGATAGGAAAAGCAGGAGGATCCTACGAAAGCAATTCAGGGAGTTGGGAAATAGACTAAAAAGTAGGGCCTCCAGGGTGGCAATCTCTGGGCTGCTCCCAATGCCTAGGGCCAGTGAGGCTAGGAATAGGGAGATAGTACAATTGAACGCTTGGCTAAAGGACTGGTCCAGGAGGGAGGGCTTCATATTCCTGGATCACTGGGAAGTTTTCAAGAGAGGAGGGCACCTGTACAAGAAGGACGGGCCACAACTAAATTGGAAGGGCACGAATATCCTGGCTGGGAGTTTTGCTAGTGCAGTTCGGGTGGGTTTAAACTAATATGGCAGGGGGGTGGGGATCAAAAAATTAAGTCTACAAGTGTAGAGGCTGGGGACGAGCTTGGGGCCAGGACAAGGCTGGCAAAGAAGAAGAGCACTCTGGGGGAGGATGACCTCACTGGGCCTGGTGGTCTGGAGTGCATCTACTTCAATGCAAGGAGCGTAGCAGGTAAGACAGACGAACTTAGGGCCTTAATGCTTACGAGGAATTTGGATGTGGTTGCGGTGACAGAGACTTGGTTGAAAGAGGAACAGGACTGGTAACTGAATATTCCGGGGTACAAGTGTTTTAGGCGAGACAGAGGAGGGGCCAAAAGAGGTGGGGGAGTAGCAGTATTAGTTAGAGAGCATATTACAGCGGTGCAGAGGGAGGACAATTCAGAGGGGTCGTGTAACGAGTCACTGTGGGTGGAGCTGAGAAACAGGAAGGGTGCTGTCACTATGTTGGGGGTATACTACAGGCCCCCCAACAGCCCAAGGGAAGTGGAAGAACGGATATGTCAGGAGATAATGGATAGGTGCAGGAAAAATGGGGTTGTTGTAGTGGGAGACTTCAATTTCCCTGGTATAGACTGGAAATCGCGTAGGGCAGGGACTCTGGATGGGGAGGAATTTGTAAAATGCGTACAGGAAGGTTCTTTGGAACAATATGTAGATAGCCCGACTAGTGAGGGGGCTATACTAGACCTAGTACTGGGGAATGAGCCCGGTCAGGTCTTCAAAGTTTCGGTAGGGGAACATGTGGCAAATAGTGACCACAATTCTGTTAGCTTTAGGATAGTGATGGAAAAGGATGAGTGGTGTCCCAAGGGTAAAGTGTTGGATTGGGGGAAGGCTAACTTTAGTGGGATTAGGCAGAAATTGGCAGCTGTTGATTGGGAGAGGCTGTTTGAGGGTAAATCCACATCTGGCATGTGGGAGTCTTTTAAGGAACAGTTGTTAGGGCTACAGGACAGGCATGTGCCTGTAAAAAAGAAGGATGGGTAGGGTAGGATTCGAGAACCGTGGATAACCAGGGAAATTGAGGGATTGGTCAAAAAGAAAAGAGTGGCGTATGTTAGGTCCAGGCAGCTAAAAACGGAGGGAGCTCTGGAGGAATACAAAGAAAGTAGGAAATAACTCAAACGAGGAATTAGAAGGGCAAAAAGGGGTCACGAAATGTCCTTTGCAGGCAGTGTTAAGGAGAATCCCAAGGCATTTTATTCATACGTTAGGAACAAAAGGGTTGTCAGGGAAAAAATCGGACCTCTCAGGGACAAAAGTGGGGAATTATGCTTCGAGCCCAAAGAAGTAGGGGAGATCCTAAATGAATACTTTGCGTCGGTATTCACAAAGGAGAGGGATGTGTTGACTGGGAGTGTCTCGGAGGGGAGTGTTGACCCGTTAGAGAAAATCTCCATTTCAAGGGAGGAAGTTTTAGGTTTTTTAGGGAATATAAAGACTGACAAATCCCTCGGGCCTGATGTATTCTATCCAAGGCTGCTCAGGGAGACGAGAGATGAAATCGCTGGGCCTCTGACGCAAATATTTGTCTCGTCACTGGACACAGGTGAGGTCCCAGAGGATTGGAGGATAGCTAATGTGATCCCATTATTTAAGAAGGGTAGGAAGGATAACCCAGGAAATTATAGGCCGGTGAGCTTGACATCCGTGGTAGGGAAGTTGTTGGAGAGGATTCTTAGAGATAGGATGTATGCGCATTTAGAAAGGAATAAACTCATTAACGATAGTCAGCATGGTTTTGTGAGAGATCATGCCTCACTAACCTGGTGGAGTTTTTTGAAGAAGTGACTAGAATGGTTGACGAGGGAAGGGCTGTGGATGTCGTCTATATGGACTTTAGTAAAGCGTTTGACAAAGTCCCTCATGGTAGGTTGGTGCAAAAGGTTGGATCTCATGGGATAAAGGGGGAGGTGGCCAGATGGGTGGAGAACTGGCTTGGTCACAGAAGACAGAGGGTGGTAGTGGAAGGGTCTTTTTCCGGCTGGATGCCTGTGACTAGTGGTGTTCCGCAGGGCTCTGTATTGGGACCTCTGCTGTTTGTGATTTATATAAACGATCTGGAAGAAGGTGTAGCTGGGGTGATCAGTAAGTTTGCGGATGACACGAAAATGGCTGGACTTGCAGATAGTGAGGAACATTGTCAGAGGCTACAGAAGAATATAGATAGGCTGGAAATTTGGGCAAAGAAATGGCAGATGGAGTTCAATCCAGATAAATGCTAAGTGATGCATTTTGGTAGAACTAACTTAGGGGGGAGCTATACGATAAATGGCAGAACCATAAAGGGTGTAGATACGCAGAGGGACCTGGGTGTGCAAGTCCACAGATCCTTGAAAGTGACGTCACAGGTGGAGAAGGTAGTGAATAAGGCATATGGCATGCTTGCCTTTATAGGACGGGGCATAGAGTATAAAAGTTGGGGTCTGATGTTGCAGTTGTATAGAACATTGGTTTGGCCGCATTTGGAATACTGCGCCCAGTTCTGGTCGCCACACTACCAGAAGGACGTGGAGTCTTTAGAGAGAGTGCAGAGGAGGTTTACCAGGATGTTGCCTGGTATGGAAGGACTTAGTTATGAGGAGAGATTGGGTAAACTGGGGTTGTTCTCACTGGAAAGACAGAGGATGAAGGGTGACCTAATAGAGGTGTATAAAATTATGAAAGGCATAGATAGGGTGAACGGTGGGAAGCTTTTTCCCAGGTCTGTGGTGACGTTCACAAGGGGTCATATGTTCAAGGTGAAGGGGGGGAGGTTTAACACGGATATCAGAAGGACGTATTTTACACAGAGGGTGGTGGGGGCCTGGAATGCGCTGCCGGGCAAGGTGGTGGAGGCGGACACACTGGGAATGTTTAAGACTTATCTAGATAGCCACATGAACGGAATGGGAATGAAGGGATACAAAAGAATGGTCTATTTGGACCAGGGAGCGGCACGGGCTTGGAGGGCCGAAGGGCCTGTTCCTGTGCTGTATTGTTCTTTGTTCCTCTTCACAGGAGATTTAACTTCTTTAGTAAACCATGGTTCCCTCACTCAACCACTTCCTCCCTGTCTGACAAGTACATACTTCTCAAGGACACGCAGTAGTTGTTCCTTGAACAAGCTCCACATTTCAATTGTGCCCATCCCCTGCAGATTTCGTCCCCATCCTGTGTATCCTAAATCTCGCCTAATCGCATCATAATTTCCTTTTCCCCAGCTATAACTCTTGCCCTGCAGTATATACCTATCCCTTTCCATTGCTAAAGTAAACGTAACCGAATTGTGGTCACTATCACCAAAGTGCTCACCTACCTCCAAATCTAACATCTGGCCTGGTTCATTACCCAGTACCAAATCCAATGTGGTCTCGCCTCTTGTTGGTCTATCTACATACTGTGTCAGGAAAAACCTCCTGCACACATTGGACAAAAACTGACCCATCTAAATTACTCGAACCCGTTTCCAGTCAATATTTGTAAAGTTAAAGTCCCCCATAACAACTACCCTGTTATTTTCGTTCGTATCCAGAATCATCTTTGCAATCCTTTCCTCTACATCTCTGGAACTTTTCGGAGACCTATAGAAAACTCCCAACAGGGTGACCTCTCCTTTCCTGTTTCTAACCTCAGCCCATACAACCTCAGGCAGTGAATAGAGGGATATGGACCACGTGGAGGCAAGAAAATATTAGATTAGAGCAGCATGTGTTGGCACAGACCTGGTGGGCAGATGGACCTGTTCCTGCACTGTACTATGCTTTGTTCTTAACCTAGACACACAAGTTTCTAGGCAATTTAAAACAAACCACTGTCTATTGAAATGGTTAACTTTCCTATAGAACCTCAGGGGTGAGTGGGCGGAGAAGACTTGGCACATAATTTCATCACCTTATGTAATTTTAAACTTGTTCTATTTTTCTTCAGCTTTGCTTAAATTTCATTTCTTGCCTCGACCTTGTTTTTTCAAGTTCTGATGTTCAGCATTTTTTCTTTCAAACTAGGTAACCATTTCTTTTCACGTGAATGTTTTGACAAGTTCAACTTGACCATGCTTAACTGCAAGCTTTCTTTGACCTTGCCAACTTAAACAGAAACTCACAGCTTTTCACATCTCTCAGATTCAGAGAGCCAAATGCAAGAAGTGTTTCGCACAAGCTTGTATTTCATTTACAAACTAAGCTTTCTTATTTCACTGGGGATGGGTACCCCCTCAAAGAATATTTGTCTCTGCAGTATTAAAAGGCACTGTTACAATGTTCCTTCTCCATTCACTAAGGAGCCACAATTGCCACAGGGCAGTGGCGTTTAAGGATTGCTGTTGCAAATAAAGGGTCAAAATTATGATGATGGCTTTGTCTGTCTTGTCACTTGTTTGAGCCTCCCCCCAGTTTTCATTGTGTAGTGAAAGGTTGCTAGGAGCCCATCCTTGTTTTTGCATTTTCTCAATTAGCTTATTTTTGGGCTAGGTGGCGGAACTAGTCCCTTCACCTCCCCATTCTGTAAGTAACTCGAGTTCCGCCTTTTGGCATTTGACACCATGGCTCGCTGGCACAAGGGAAACTTCACAAGTAAGGTACTTTGTTTCCACTTTATCCATACTCACAGTACTCCAAATTCTCTTGGCTTGCCTCACAGTTCACTGCTTCAGCTTGCGGGAACTTCACAATCACATACTTTGTTCCCTCCACTTCTCTCTATATCCAGTTCTGGTCGCCTCATTACAGAAAGGATGTGGAAGTCATAGAAAGGGTGCAGAGGAGATTTACAAGGATGTTGCCTGGATTGGGTGGCATGCCTTATGAGGATAGGTTGAGAGAGCTAGGTCTTTTCTCCTTGGAGAAGCGAAGGATGAGAGGTGACCTGATAGAGGTGTATAAGATGTTGAGAGGTATTGATAGAGTGGATTCTCAGAGGCTTTTACCCAGGGCTGAAATGGTTGCCACAAGAGTTCACAGGTTTAGGGTGCTGGGGAGTAGGTACAGAGGACTTGTTTGGGGTAAGTTTTTCACTCAGAGGGTGGTGGGTGCGTGGAATCGGCTGCCGGTAGTGGTGGTGGAGGCGGATTCGATAGGGTCTTTTAAGAGACTTTTGGATAAGTTCATGGAAGTTATTAAGATAGAGGGTTATAGGTAAGCCTAGTAGGTAGGGACATGTTCGGCGCAACTTGTGGGCCGAAGGGCCTGTTTGTGCTGTTGCTTTTCTATGTTCTATGTTCTATCCGATCTATACTTGGCTTGGATCTGCTCTTTTAATAGGCTGCTGATCTACAACAGCTGACACCAAGATTGGTGGCATAGTGGATAGTGAAGAAGGTTATCTAGGATTAAAATTGGGCCGATGTATGGCAGATGGAGTTGAATTTAGGTAAATGTGAGGTGATGCATTTTGGTAGCTCGAATCAAGGCAGTACTTACTCAGTTAATGGTAGGGCATTGGGGAGAGTTACAGAACAAAGAGAACTAGGGGTACAGGTTCATAGCTCCTTGAAAGTGGAGTCACAAGTGGACAGAGTGGTGAAGAAGGCATTCAGCATGCCTGGTTTCATTGGTCAGATCATTGAATACAGGAGTTGGGATGTCTTGTTAAAGTTGTACAAGACTTTGTACGGCACACTTGGAATACTGTGCACAGTTCTGGCCACCCTATAATAGAAAGGATATTATTAAACTAGAAAGAATCTAGAAAAGATTTACTTGGATGCTACCAAGACTTGATGGTTTAAGTTATAAGAAGAAGCTGGATAGACTGGGACTTTTTTCTCTGGAGTGTAGGAGGCTTGGGTGTGATCATATAGAGGTCTATAAAATAATGATGGGCATAGATAAGGTAGATAGTCAACATATTTTCCCAAAGGTAGGGGAGTCTAAAACTAGAGGGCATAGATTTTGATTTGATTTGATTTAATTTATTATTGTCACATGTATTAACATACAGTGAAAAGTATTGTTTTTTGCATGCTATACAGGCAAAGCATACCATTTATAGAGAAGGAAACGAGAGAATGCAGAATGTAGTGTTACAGTCATAGCTAGGGTGTAGAGAAAGATCAACTTAATGCAAGGTAAGTCCATTCAAAAGTCTGACAGCAGCAGGGAAGAAGTTCTTTCTTGAGTCAGTTGATACGTGACCTCAGACTTTTGTATCTCTTTCCTGATGGTAGAAAGTGGAAGAGAGAATGTCTAGGGTGCGTGGGGTCCTTAATTATGCTGGCTGCTTTGCCGAGGCAGCGGGAAGTGTAGACAGAGGCAATGGATGGCAGGCTGGTTTGCGTGATGGATTGGGCTACATTCACGACTTTTTGTAGCTCTTTGCAGCAGAGAAGGAACCATATCAAGCTGTGATACAAGCAGAAAGAATGCTTTCTATGGTGTATCTGTAAAAGTTGGTGAGAGTCGTAGCTGACATGCCAAATTTGCTGAATCTTCTGAGAAAGTAGAGGCGTTGGTGGGCTTTCTTAACTATAGTGTCGGCATGGGGGGACCAGGACAGGTTGTTGGTGATCTGGACACCTAAAAACTTGAAACTCTCGACCCTTTCTACTTCATCCCTGTTGATGTATACAGGGGCATGTTCTCCTTTACGCTTCCTGAAGTCTATGACAATCGCCTTCGTTTTATTGACATTGAAGGAGAGATTATTGTTGCCACACCAGTTCACCAGATTCTCTATCTCATTTCTGTACTTTGTCTCATCATTGTTTGAGATCTGACCCACAACGGTGGTGTTGTCCGCAAACTTGAAAATCGAATTGGAGGAAATTTGGCCACACAGTCATAGTTGTATAAGGAGTACAGTCGGTGGCTGAGAACACAGCCTGTGGGACACCCATATTGAGGATGATCGTGGAGGAAATGTTGCTTATCCTTACTGATTGTGGTCTGAGAGTTAGGAAGTTCAGGATCCAGTCACAGAGGGAGATGCTGAGGTCCAGGCCACGGAGTTTGGAGATGGGTTTCGTGGGAATAATGGTGTTGAAGGCTGAGCTGTAGTCAATAAATAGGAGTCTGACATTGCTTTCTTGGTGTTCCAGGGTTGAGTGCAGGGCCAGGGAAATGGCGTCTGCTGTGGACCTGTTGCGGCGGTAGGCAAACTGTAGTGGATCCAGGTAGTCCGGGAGGCTGGAATTGATTCGTGCCATGACTAACCTTTCAAACCACTTCATAATAATTGATAGTCATTAAGGCACGCTTGCTTGGTTTTTGTTAGGTACTGGGATGATGGTCGTCTTCTTGAAGCAGATAGGAACCTCAGATTGTTGTAAAGAGAAGTTGAAGATGTCTGCGAATACTCGCCCCAGCTGGTCCGTGCAGGATCTGAGTGCTCGTCCGGGTACCTCATCCGGTCCAGTCGCTTTCCATGGGTTGACCTTTGAGAAAGCTGCTCTGGCATCTGTAATGGTGACCCCTGATACAGGTTCATCCAGGGCTTCCAGGGTGGAGGGCATGCTCTCGCTGACCTCTTGTTCAAAATGGGCGTAGAATGCATTGAGCTCATCAGGGAGGGGTGCGTTGGAGCTGGCAATTTTACATGTCTTCATCTTGTAGCCTGTTATGTCTTGCAGACCCTGCCATAGTCGGCTAGGGTCGGTGTGGCTAGCCTGGGACCTAACTTGATCCGGTACTGTATTTTGGGAAGATTTGAGGGGAGAGATACAAAAGGGTCCAGAGGAGCAATTCTTTCACACACAGGGTGCTGAGTGTAGACAAACAAGCTGCCAAAGGTAGTAGCAGAGGTGGGTAGTTTTGTCTTTTAAAAAGCATTTAGACAGTTACATGGGTAAGATGGGTATAGAGGGATATGGGCCGCGGGCTACTGAGACTAGCTTAGTGGGACGACATGGACAAGTTGGGCCGAGGGGCCTGTTTCCATGCTGTAAACCCCTGACTCGATAACAAAGTCAAAAGTATAATCAAAGAAAATACTCACCAAACCATAGTTGTGCCGTCTCAACTGATCTAAATGAATCCCATCCTCATTGCCAAATTCCACCGCCAGCCAGTTAACTTCGCACATCAATAGATCAGATGAAACTTTGAGACTCTTTGCATCAGGGCTGAACTCTCTGAACCTGGCTATTCTAGATTGTCTCCACTAACAGAGGGTGGTAAGAATCTGGAGTGCATTGCCTGGAAAGATAGTGGAGGCTGGAAACCTTACAATCTTTAAAGTATTTGGATGAGCACTTGAAATATCATAACATTCAACGATATGGGACAGGTGCTGGAAAATAGGACTAGCGCAAATTTAGTGGTAGTTAGTCTTGGTGCAGACTCGATGGGTCCTTTCTGTGCTATATGACTCTACAACTGACTGTGCTCAGAGCCCTCTGTACCAGCTTGTGACTGCTCAGCAACTTCTATTCCAGCTCTTGACTGTGCTGAGGTGCCAGCTCCTGACTGAAACTTGGAAGGGAATCGACCATTCAGCCCCTCAAGCTTACACCATTCTAATAGAGCATGGTTGATCTGTGTTTCTATTTACCCACAGGTGGATGAAGTACAAGTGGATGAAAATGAAGCTGATCCTCCAGCAAATTGAATCTTGAGGAGATGACAGCAGGTGAAAATCAAGTCCGAGAGGAACCAGTTGGATGCAAACCAATGATAGTTTCCATATTCAGCCTTACTGAAACTATCTTTTATACAAACTAGAAGTAGGAGTATGCCATTCAGCCCAACAAGCCTGCTCTGACATTCATTATGATCATGGCTGATCATATTCAATATCCTGATTCTCACTTTGACATAATCTGGTGAAGTGTGTGACAAGTGGTAATATCTGTGGTTAAATCAAAATAACTACCTGAGACACTCTCTGTAAAACAAACACGTAACACTTTATTTATCTAACTAGCAGTGAACAAGTTAACTAAACTATTACGAACGATAGCCACTACTCAGGGCTTGGAGGGCCGAAGGGCCTGTTCCTGTGCTGTATTGTTCTTTGTTCTTTGTACTCCAGACAGGGAGAGCTGCGGTGCGAAGCGACAGTGTTCCAGACTTTGAGAAGGTGCGGGTAAAAGATGGGCAACGCCTGCAAGGAGTTCCAAAGACCCATAGAACCATAGAAAATTACAGCTCAGAAACAGGCCTTTTGGCCCTTCTTGTCTGTGCCGAAGTTGGAGTTTAAGAGCCGTGGGGTTATGCTGCAACTGTACAGGACCTTGGTGAGACCACATTTGGAATATTGTGTGCAGTTCTGGTCACCTCACTATAAGAAGGATGTGGAAGTGCTGGAAAGAGTGCAGAGGAGATTTACCAGGATGCTGCCTGGTTTGGAGGGTAGGTCTTATGAGGAAAGGTTGAGGGAGCTAGGGCTGTTCTCTCTGGAGCGGAGGAGGCTAAGGGGAGACTTAATAGAGGTTTATAAAATGATGAAGGGGATAGATAGAGTGAACGTTCAAAGACTATTTCCTCGGGTGGTTGGAGCTATTACAAGGGGGCATAACTATAGGGTTCGTGGTGGGAGATCTAGGAAGGATATCAGAGGTAGGTTCTTTACGCAGAGAGTGGTTGGGGTGTGGAATGGACTGCCTGCAGTGATAGTGGAGTCAGACACTTTAGGAACATTTAAGCGGTTATTGGATAGGCACATGGAGCACACCAGGATGATAGGGAGTGGGATAGCTTGATCTTGGTTTCAGATAAAGCTCGGCACAACATCGTGGGCCGAAGGGCCTGTTCTGTGCTGTACTGTTCTATGTTCTATGTTCTAAGAGGTGCAGGAATGGCTCCATGCAAATCGAATACAGTTGGCCAGACAAAGGGAAGCCCTGCCGCACTCCTCTCCCAAAGCGAAGGGGCGCGTTTAATGAAACTCTGGCAGCGTACAGTAATCGGATCTGGGTGACAGAATGCTTCCCGAACCCAAATGCCCACAGAGTTCAGAGCAGATACTCGTGATCCATCCTGTCGTACACCTCTCCTGATCAAGGGACAGGAACGGTATGAAGTCTCACAACACCAGGTTAAAGTCCAAAAGGTTTATTTGGAATCGCAGGCTTTCAGAGCGCTACTCCTTCATCACCTGATGAAGGAACAGCGCTCTGAAAGCTCGTGATTCCAAATAAACATGTTGGACTCTTACCTAGTGTTGTGAGACTTAGTGCCACCCCAGTCCAATGCCAGCATCTCCACATCAAGGGACAGGAAGGCGCTGGACAGATCAGCCCTCTGGGAATGATGGATGAATGATGGGGCAGCACGGTAGCACAGTGGTTAGCACTGCTGCTTCACAGCTCCAGGGTCCCGGGTTCGATTCCCGGCTCGGGTCACTGTCTGTGTGGAGTTTGCACATTCTCCTCGTGTCTGCGTGGGTTTCCTCCGGGTGCTCCGGTTTCCTCCCACAGTCCAAAGATGTGCGGGTTAGGTTGATTGGCCAGGTTAAAAATTGCCCCTTAGAGTCCTGTGATGCGTAGGTTAGTGGGATTAGCGGGTAAATATGTAGGGGTAGGGCCTGGGTGGGATTGTGGTCGGTGCAGACTCGATGGGCCGAATGGCCTCCTTCTGCTCTGTAGGGTTTCTATGATTTCTAGATCCCAGACCAGATTGAGCTTATCATGCATTGAACAGCCCAGGAATGTGTAGGCCTGGTCAGGGTGGATTATGTGGTCCAGCACGGTGCCAAGATGTGTTGACACAGCCTTGGCAAAGATTTTATAGTCTGTGCTGAGGAGGGGGACCGGGCACCAGATTTTCAGGTGGCGGAGATCCCCCTTCTTGGGCAGCAGAGCAATGACAGCCCTGCGCCAAGAAAGGGTTATTTCCCTGGTCGCAGTGCTCTCCCCCAGGACCCCCATGTAATTGTTTTCCAGAACACCCTGAAGAACTCCACTGTCAGCCCATCCAGCCCCGGGGCTTCCCCATTTAGAGGCTGTCGAGGGTGCCGGTCAGCTCCCCCAGGCTTAACGGAGCTTTAAGCCCACCGGCACCCTCCGGGCTGAACTGCGACAGGTCCTCCCACAAAACTCCATGGGCATCCTCCCTGATCAGATCTGGAGAGAAAAGGGCAGTACAGTAATTATGGGCATTTGCCCTAATGCCCTCCTGATCCGAAACAAGGGATCTGCCGTCAGCCAGCAGCGTAAGGAGCTGCTGACAGATCGCCTGTCTTTTTTCCAGCGAGTAGAAGAAGGGGGAGCCTCAGCCCAGGTCCATACAGATCTGTATCTGCGACCTCACGTACGCGCCACGAGACCCGGCAGGTTGCAGATCCCACAGCATGCCCTTCTCCCTGTATGCCAGCCGCAGGGCTAGATCCTCATCAGGCTGACTGAGGTGTGACTCCAGGTCAAAAACCTCCCGGTCCAACTCTTCGATCCTGGATTTCTGCCTCTTTGTCGACCCCCTCGCAAACTCCTGACAGAAGGCATGGATGTGAGTCTAGCATACGTCCACCATAGCCTAAAGAAGGGGAATCTTCCCCACTTCCTTCTCCAGCCAGCCCAGAAACAAAGAGATGAATCCAGGAACCACCTGTCCTCCAGCAACAGGTTGTTAAAGCACCAACACGTGGTCCCCCCACCCCCGGATGCGAGATGCAACAAAGTCCACCCACACCAGGTGGTGGTCCAAGCAAGGCACCTGCTGCACAGAGGCCGATGGAACGCCGGATGCGTATGCCCTCGAAATGTAAAGGCGGTCAAGTCTGGATGCTCCAGTTCCAGGCCCCTCAACCGTGAAGGCTCTGGAGCCAGGATGGAGATGTCTCCAGACGTCCATCAAGTCATGGATCCTAATCAGTTCCCACAACTTCAACGGGAGATCAGGAGGCCGCCACCCCCGCGTAGGTAGCCCTGGAAGGTCCTGCCACCAGCAAAGGTGATGTCGCCACCATCAGGATAGTGCTACACCCACCCCAGGCAGTGTTTTAGAACATAGAACATAGAACATTACAGCGCAGTACAGGCCCTTCGGCCCTCGATGTTGCGCCGACCAGTGGTACCAATCTAAAGCCCCTCTAATCTACACTATTCCAATATCATCCATATGTTTATCCAGTAACCACTTGAACGCTCTCAACGTTGACGACTCCACCACTGCTGCAGGCAGGGCATTCCACGCCCTTACTACTCTCTGAGTAAAGAACCTACCTCGAACATCTGTCCTATATCTCTCACCCCTCAATTTAAAGCTATGTCCCCTCGTGCTAGCCAACACCATCCGAGGAAAAAGGCTCTCACTATCCACCCTATCTAATCCTCTGATCATCTTGTATGCCTCTATTAAGTCACCTCTTAACCACCTTCTCTCTAACGAAAACAACCTCAAGTCCCTCAGCCTTTCCTCATACGATTTTCCCACCATACCAGGCAACATCCTGGTAAATCTCCTCTGCACCCTTTCCAACACTTCCACATCTTTCCTATAATACGGTGACCAGAACTGTACGCAATACTCCAAATGCGGCTGCACCAGAGTTTTGTACAGTTGCAGCATGACCTCCTGGCTCCGAAACTCAATCCCTCTACCAGTAAAAGCTAACACACCGTATGCCTTCTTAACAACCCTATCAACCTGGGTGCCAACTTTCAGGGATCTATGCACATGGACACCCAGATCCCTCTGTTCATCCACACTACCAAGTATCTTACCACTCGCCCAGTACTCTGTATTCCTGTTACTCCTTCCAAAGTGAATCACCTCACACTTTTCCGCATTAAACTCCATTTGCCACCTCTCAGCCCAGCTCTGCAGCTTATCTATGTCCCTCTGTAACCTGCCACTTCCCTCCGCACTGTCTACAACTCCACCAATTTTAGTGTCATCCGAAAATTTACTAATCCATCCTTCCACGCCCTCATCCAAGTCATTAATAAAAATGACAAACAGCAGTGGCCCCAAAACAGATCCTTGCGGTACACCACTAGTAACAGAACTCCAGGATGAATATTTCCCATCAACCACCACCCTCTGTTTTCTTACAACTACCCAATTCCTGATCCAAACCACTAAATCACCCTCAATCCCATGTGTCCGTATTTTCTGTAAAAGCTTACCATGGGGAACCTTATGAAACGCTTTGCTGAAATCCATATACACCACATCAACCACTTTACCCTCATCCACCTCTTTGGTCACCTTCTCAAAGAACTCAATAAGGTTTGTGAGGCCCGACCTACCCTTCACAAAACCGTGCTGACTATCCCTAATCAAATTATTCCTTTCTAGGTGATTATAAATCCTATCTCTTATCATCCTTTCCAATACTTTGCTCACAACAGAAGTAAGGCTCACCGGTCTATAATTACCAGGGTTGTCCCTACTCCCCTTCTTGAACAAGGGGACAACATTTGCTATCCTCCAGTCTTCTGGCACTGTTCCTGTAGACAATGACGACACAAAGATCAAAGCCAAAGGCTCTGCAATCTCCTCTCTAGCCTCCCAGAGAATCCTAGGATAAATCCCATCCGGCCCAGGGGACTTATCTATTTTTACCCTTTCCAGAATTGCTAACACCTCCTCCTTATGAACATCAATCCCATCCAGTCCAACAGCCTGCATCTCAGTACTCCCCTCAACAACACTGTCCCTCTCCTGTGTGAATACCGATGAAAAATATTCATTTAGTGCCTCTCCTATCTCTTCAGACTCCACGCACAACTTCCCACTACTGTCCTTGACTGGCCCTAATCTTACCTAGTCATTCTTTTACTCCTGACATACCTATAGAAAGCTTTAGGGTTTTCCTTGATCCTACCTGCCAAAGACTTCTCATGTCCCCTCCTGGCTCTTATTAACTCTTTCTTTAGGTCCTTCCTGCCTAACTTGTAACTCTCAAGTGCCCTAACTGAGCCTTCACGTCTCATCTTAACATAAGTCTCCTTCTTCCTCTTCACAAGAGATTCAACCTCCTTCGTAAACCACGGTTCCCTCACACGTCTGCTTCCTCCCTGCCTGACAGGTACATATTTATCAAGGATGAGTAGTAGCTGTTCCTTGAACAAGTTCCACATTACAATTGTGCCCATCCCCTGCAGTTTCCTTCCCCAACCTATGCCAGCTAAATCTCGCCTAATCGCATCATAATTTCCGTTCCCCCAGCTATAACTCTTGCCCTTTGGTATATACCTATCCTTTTCCATTGCTAAAGTAAACGTAATCGAATTGTGGTCACTGTCACCAAAGTGCTCACCTACCTCCAAATCTAACACCTGGCCTGGTTCATTACAGTAAGAAGTCTCACAACACCAGGTTAAAGTCCAACAGGTTTATTTGGTAGCAAATACCATAAGCTTTCGGAGCGCTGCCCCTTCGTCAGATGGAGTGAAAATCAGTTCTCCAACAGTGCACAGAGACACAGAAATCAAGTTACAGAATACTAATTAGAATGCAAATCTCTACAGCCAGCCAGGTCTTAAAGGTACAGATAATGTGGGTGGAGGGAACATTAAACACAGGTTAAAGAGATGTGTATTGTCTCCAGACAGAACAGCTAGTAAGATTCTGCAAGATCAGGGGGAAAGCTGTGGGGGTTACTGATAATGTGACATAAATCCAACATCCCGGTTCATTACCCAGTACCAAATCCAATGTGGCCTCGCCTCTTGTTGGTCTATCTACGTACTGTGTCAGGAAGCCTTCCTGCACAAATTGGACAAAGACTGACCCCTCTAAAGTACTTTAACTATAGCTTTTCCAGTCAATATTTGTAAAGTTAAAGTCCCCCAGTACAACTACCCTGTTACTTTCGCTCCTATCCAGAATCATCTTTGCAATCTTTTCCTCGACATCTCTGGAACTTTTCGGAGGTCTATAAAAAACTCCCAACAGGGTGACATCTCCTTTCCTGTTTCTAACCTCAGCCCAAACTACCTCAGTAGACGAGTCCTCATCAAATGTCCTTTCTGCCACCGTAATACTGTCCTTGACTAGCAATGCCACACCTCCCCCTCTTTTACCACCTTCCCTGCACTTACTGAAACATCTAAACCCTGGAACCTACAACAACCATTCCTGTCCCTGCTCTATCCATGTCTCCGAGATGGCCACAACATCGAAATCCCAGGTACCAACCCATGCTGCAAGCTCACCCACCTTATTCCGGATGCTCCTTGCGTTGAAGTATACACACTTCAAACCACCTTCCTGCCTGCGGTACACTCCTGCGACCCTGAAACCTCATCTATGACCTCACTTAACAGTTGTTTGGTGGGGTGGGGGGTTGTGGTTTAGAGTAGTAAAGATAACCCCCTCCTTTAGGTGTGGAAGAAGCTGGGAAAAAGGAGTAGGTAGGGAAAGAGAGGGGAGAGCAGGATGATAAGGAGATGGGTACTGAGGTGTAAGTACCCCAGTGTTAGGTAGTGAGGAGGAGGAGAGGTTGATGCGGAGATCCTCTGTCAAAGGGTGGGAGGGCTTTGGTTTTCTTCAGCCGAGTAGGGGCTAGCTGTGACTCCAAAAAAAAGTCTTCACCTCCCACTCTTGTTCACCATTGGTACTTGCTATGGTGGAGACTTCCTTTTCTTTCCCTGCAGGCACCAACCTTTAATGAAGGAAGCAAGGACAGCAAGTCCGGATTCAGTCCTTCGCTCCCTCTCCTGGATGAGAGGCCCAGAAGCTTACAGGCTTTGGGTTTTTTCTGTCCAGTTCTCACTCGTACTCGCTCTAGGCAGCAGTTTGTTGTTCCAGAGGTCTTCGAACCTGTAGGTCTCAGGCATTTTCTCTCTCTCTAAGTGACTGATTGAAACACTGCTGCTTGGTTTTTAGATACAAATGTTTCATTTTGGGCAGTATAGAAATCATAGAAACCCTACAGTGCAGAAAGAGGCCATTTGGCCCATCGAGTCTGCACCGACCACAATCCCACCCAGGCCCTACCCCCATACCCCTACATATTAACCCGCTAATCCCTCGAACCTACACATCTCAGTACACTAAGGGGCAATTTTAGCATGGCCAATCCACCTAACCCGCACATCTTTGGACTGTGGGAGGAAACCGGAGCACCCGGAGGAAACCCACGCAGACACGAGGAGAATGTGCAAACTCCACACAGACATTGACCCAAGCCGAGAATCGAACCCAGGTCCCTGGAGCTGTGAAGCAGCAGTGCTAACCACTGTGCTACCGTGCCGCCCTTGTGCAAGTATATGCACTTGCATTTTTTAACTTTCTAAGCACGGGAAAAAATAACACCTTTTAACAGACAATTTTACAAACACCAACTTCACAACACTGCCTTCCCAGGAATCACCCTGGTAAACCTTCGCTGTACTCCCTCTATAGCAAAGACATCCTTCCACAGGTAAGGACACCAAAACTGCATACAATACTCCAGGTGTGGCCTCACCAACACCCTATACAATTGCAGTAATACAATCTATTCTGTATTCTACAGCCTATTCCTGTACCCAAATCCCCCTGCCATGAACGCCAAAATACCATCTGTCTTTCAGCGACTGATGCACGAGGACACCAAGGTCTCGCTGAGAATCCACCTCTCAATTTATACCCATTCAAATAATAATCTGTCTTCCTATTATTGCTACTAAAGTGGATAACCTCAAATTTATCCACATTGTACTGCATCTGGGTCCTAGCACAGACCGCTGCAGAACCTCACTAGTCACTGACTGCCAATCAGAAAAAGACCCATTTATGCCAATTCTTTGCTTCCCATCTACTAACCAGCTTTCTATCTCAGGACATTACCATGAGCTTTAACTTTGTATAATAGTTTCTGAAACTCGAAATAAACCACATCCACCAGTTCTCCTTGGTCAACTCTACTAGTTACATCCTCAAAGAATTCCAATAGATTTGTCAAGCATGATTTCCCTTTTGTAAATCCATACTGACTTTGTCTGATTATACTACTGCTTTCCAAATGCTGAATTATGAAATCCTTGATGGACTCTAGCAACTTCCCCAGTACTGACATTAGGCTCACTGGCCTATAGTTCCTGTTTTTTCTCTACCTCCCTTTTTGAATAGTGGGCTTACATTGGTTGCCCTCCACTCTGTAGGAACCAGTCCAGACTCCAAAGAATTTTCAAAAATGCCCACCAATGGATCTACTATTTCCAGGGCCATGTCCTTAAGTACTCTGGGATAAAGATGAGCAGGCCCTGGAGATTTATCCATATTCAATCTCATCGTTTCTCTACTAATTTCCTTCAGCTCCTCACTAAAACCTGTTTCTCTAGAACGTTTGGTTCATTATTCATAAGTTCCTTTGTAAAGACAGGAACAAAACATAAATTTAGATCCTCGGCCATTTCTTTGTTCCCTGTTATGAATTCTCCCATTTCTGACTGTAAGGGGCCAACATGTCAGCTTATTAGATTCTAGAATAGCCAGGTCTCAATTAGTAGTCCACTGACATTACCATTCCTAATAGTTGGTAATTCAATGGTATTTATCATAAAATCCCTGCAGTGCAAAAGGAGGCCATTTGGCCCATCGCGTCTGCACCGACGCTCCAACAGAGCATTCTACCCAGGCCCCATGTGTCCCCATAGCCCCATGTGTTTACTCTGCTAATCCACCTCACCTACACATCCTGGGACACAAAGGGGCAATTTAGCATGGCCAATCCACTTAACCTGCACATCTTCCCAGTGCACTCCAGCCAGCTTTGCCCTCAATCCTTTCTAATTACCCTTAATTACATTGTTTCTGACCCAAGTTTCTCACTCTCAAACTGAATGCTAAATTTAACCATGTTATGGTCACTATTTCCTTGAGTTCCAAAGTAGCCTAATTGCTAGGTGGATCCACAATATATTGCTCTTGGAAATTGTCCCTCTCCAAAGCATCCATGTCCTTCTGATAGTGTGCTGACCAGAACTGCACGCAATATTCCAAATGCAACTTAACTAAAGTTTAGTAGTGCTGTAACATATCTTGTCAACTTTTATACTCGCCCTGGTTGATGAAGGTAGGAACAAAACATAAATTTAGTTCCTCGGCCATTTCTTTGTTCCCCGTTATGAATTCAACCTTCAACGTTATGCATGCAACCTAGACCACCTTATCCACCTGCGTTGTCACTTTCAGGGATCCGTGGATCCAAACGCCCAAATCCCTCTGTGTGTCAATGTTCCAAAGGGTTCTGCCATTAACTATATTTGCTCTTATAAAATGCATCACCTTGCATTTGTCAGGATTACACTCCATCTGCCATTTCTCTGCCTAAGTCTGCAATCTATCTATATCATGCTGTACCATTTTACAATCCGCATCACTGTCTGCAACTCCACCAATTTGTGTCATTCGCAAACTTACTGATCAGACCACCTACATTTTCCTCCAGATTACTTATATATATTCCAAACAACAAAGGTCTGTGGTGAACCATAGATGGTTACCACTATAGGTACTGAACCATAGATGGTTATCACTATGGGTGCTTGTACATATGTTACTCTTGTTACTGTTGGGGTTAGGGTTGGGGTGTTCCACCTGTTGGCATTGTTCTGTGGTACACTCCGGTTGGCTCCGCCTTCCTATAGGAGTATAAAGGTCACTGCACTTCCTAGTGACCCTTTAGTCTGGGATTGTATTGTTTTGTATTGTATTGTATTGTTAAGCAGTATGCTCTATTCTTGTTGCTAATAAAAGCCTTTATTTCCCGGGTACGATCCAGCCTCCCGAGTGAATTAATCACGCATCAATTTTATTCGCAACAATTTTTGTTTAGAAAAAAAAAACATGGAGCAGATGTTAAAACCCAATCGGCTAACCTTAGATCCGCGTGCCGCTGGAGCGTCGAACACTTTCGACCATTGGTTGAAGTGTTTCCAGGATTATATCGACGCCTCACCAGCAGTCCAAAACGACGCCGACAGATTGCGGGTCCTCCACGCAAGGGTAAGCGACACTGTGTATGCAACAATCCGTGATTCCCAAGACTACAAAGAGGCCATCGAATTACTCAAGAAGCTGTACCATAAACCGCCAAACGAGATTCATGCTCATCACCTCCTAGCCACTCGACGGCGGCAGCCCGGCAAAACGACGGGACAGAACCTGCGCGAACTTCAGCAGCTAGCCAGAGCCTGCAATTGCAAGCCAGTGTCGGCTCCTCAATACACTAACGATCTGATCCGAGATGTGTTCGTGGCGGGAATCGGCTCATCCTATATTCGCCTGCGGCTGCTAGAGCAAGGTAACTTGGACCTAGCTAAGATGGTAGAATTGGCTGATGCGATGGAAACGGCCTCCAGAAGTCTTGAAACTTACCCCACCGACCACGTGGGAACATCGTGGCAAGTACAGCCACAGACTCAACTCTACCCAGCGGCTCCTAGGAACTGCGCGATCGTGCTTTCAACCTCGGACCTGACGGCTGCGGCAGCTCCAGGAGGCCCACGGTGCTATTTCTGCGGATTGGCGAAGCACCCTCGCCAGAGATGTCCGGCCAGGACGGTATTTTGCTCCGCTTGTGGAAAGAAAGGGCACTATGCTAAAGTGTGCCGAGCGAAGCCCCTTCGAAGCCAACCAGTGCTGCATGTGACTCCCCGGGATCTGTCTTCTCGCCTCCAGCTTCGTCGAGGTCTTCAACCACGTGCGATTCACGGGCGCCGCCATTCCTGATGACGACGACGCAAGACACGTGCGACCTGCGGGTGCCGCCAATTTCAACGCCATCGACCACGTGCGATCCATGGGCGCAGCCATTTTGGTCGACACCGGCCGCAGACGACCAGCAGGGGTCCTCATCATCGACCATCTCAGCTGCCTGCAGTTGCACTCGGGATCCAACAGTGGTTTCAATCATCCTGGACCAGGCCAAGCCTCACAGACTCGACAAGTCCATGATGGACATAGAGGTAAACGGGCACCTGATACATTGTCTGTTTGACAGCGGGAGCACGGAGAGTTTCATTCATCCGGATACCGTGAAACGGTGCGCTCTCCGAGTACAAACTGTCTGGCAGACAATCTCTATGGCATTGAGGTCCCGATCTGTTACCGTTCTTGGGAGCTGCGTGGTAACTCTAACGGTGCGGGGCACAGTTTATGAGAACTTCAGGCTCCTCGTGTTACCGCACCTTTGCGCTCCGGTACTCCTGGGACTAGACTTTATGGTCCACCTGAAGAGTGTGACCCTGCAGTACGATGGGCCACTCCCTCCACTTTCAGTGGGAGAACAGCAGCCTCCAAATTGCCCAGCGCGCTCCACGTGCAGTCTCTCGACACTCAAAATTACCCCGCCTTCTCTATTCGAAAATCTCGTGCCAGGCTGCAAGCCCATCGCAACTAAGAGCAGGCGTTACAGCGCTGAGGATCGGATCTTTATTCTATCTGAGGTTCAGCGGCTCCTCAGGGAAGGGATCATTCAACCTAGCACTAGCCCATGGAGAGCGCAAGTCGTGGTGGTTAAGACTGGAGACAAGCCCCGGATGGTCATAGACTATAGTCAGACCATTAATAGGTACACGTAGCTGGACGCGTACCCTCTCCCGTGCATATCTGACATGGTCAACCAGATTGCGCAGTACCGGGTGTTCTCCACCATCGACTTGAAGTCAGCCTACCACCAGCTCCCCATTCGCCCAGAGGACCGAAAATACACGGCCTTTGAGGCGGATGGCCGTCTCTACCACTTCTTAAGGGTCCCTTTTGGCGTCACTAATGGGGTCTCGGTCTTCCAGCGTGAGATGGACCGAATGGTGGACCAAAACGGGCTACGGGCTACCTTCCCGTACCTGGACAATGTCACTATCTGTGGCCATGACCAGCAGGACCACGACGCCAACCTCCTGAAGTTTTTACGCACTGCGTCTCGCCTGAATCTGACCTATAACAGGGAGAAGTGTGTATTCAGCAAGCACCGCCTAGCAATCCTTGGATATGTGGTGGAAAACGGGGTCATCGGCCCCGATCCAGACCGTATGCGTCCCCTTCTTGAACTTCCCCTACCCACTAGCATCAAAGCACTGAGAAGATGCTTAGGCTTCTTCTCGTATTACGCACAGCGAGTTCCCAATTATGCGGACAAAGCCCGTCCGCTCATAAAATCTACCTCTTTTCCCCTGGCAGCAGAGGCTCGCTTAGCCTTTGAAGGGATAAAAGCTGACATCGCGAAAGCCACGATGCACGCTGTCGATGAGTCCATCCCCTTTCAGGTGGAGAGTGATGCATCTGATTTCGCCCTGGCCGCCACACTTAACCAGGCGGGCAGGCCCGTCGCCTTTTTCTCTCGCACCCTCCAAGGCCCTGAAATTCGGCACTCCTCTGTGGAAAAAGAGGCTCAGGCCATTGTGGAGGCCATTATTTGGCTGGAAAACGATTTACCCTGCTCACGGACCAGCGGTCTGTGGCCTTCATGTTCAACAACACGTTAAGGAGTAAAATTAAAAATGATAAAATCTTGAGGTGGAGAATCGAACTCTCCACCTACAACTATGATATCATGTACCGTCCGGGGAAGCTCAATGAGCCCTCAGATGCCCTGTCGCGTGGAACATGTGCCAGTGTGCAGGAGAACCGGCTACAGGCCCTCCACAATGATCTTTGCCATCCGGGGATCACTCGGCTCTTCCATTTTGTAAAGGCCCGGAATCTGCCCTACTCCATAGAGGATGTCAGGTCGATAACTCGAAGCTGCCAGGTATGTGCTGAATGCAAGCCGCACTTCTACCGACCCGACAGGGCACACCTCATTAAGGCCACTCGCCCTTTTGAACGACTGAGTGTCGATTTCAAGGGCCCCCTTCCTTCGACAGATCGGAATGTGTACTTCCTCAACGTGGTTGACGAGTACTCCCGATTCCCCTTTGCCATTCCCTGTTCGGACATGTCCGCTGCCACGGTCATCAAAGCCCTGCGGAGTCTTTTTACCCTGTTTGGCTACCCCAGTTATATCCACAATGATAGGGGTTCATCGTTTATGAGCGACGACTTGAGGCAATACCTGCTCTCTAAAGGAATTGCCTCAAGTAGGACTACGAGTTACAACCCCAGGGGTAACGGGCAGGTCGAAAGAGAAAACGCTACAATCTGGAAGGCTGTCTTACTGGCGTTAAGGTCTAGGGGTCTTCCAGTCTCCCGTTGGCAAGAGGTACTTTCTGATGTGCTCCATTCAATCCGGTCCCTCCTGTGTACGGCAACCAATGCTACCCCACATGAGCGGATGTTTACCTTCCCTCGGAAGTCTTCCCCTGGGACCTCACTGCCGTCTTGGTTGATGTACTCAGGACCGGTCCTCCTGCGGCGGCATGTTAGGACCCGCAAGTCCGACCCTTTGGTTGAACAGGTCCATCTCCTCCACGCCAACCCTCAATATGCCTATGTAGCATATCCTGACGGGCGAGAGGACACGGTCTCTATCCGAGATCTGGCGCCTGCAGGGGACCTGGAAACCCCCGTCGCTCCCGCACCCCTGGTTAGGGTTCCTTTGCCCATTCTCTCCCCTCCTGACAGGCGGGCAGTATCGGGACCTCCACTTAATCCTCTTACTCCCGTGTACAGCTTGCCTGAGTCCAGGACATTGTCGCCACCTCGAGGCTTGCCTGAGTCCAGGAGATTGTCGCCACCTCGAGGTCCACCCGTCCGCGAGGAACTGGAGGAGTTACTGGACACCACCTTGGAGAGAGGGACACCACGGTCACCAGAACCGGCACTACCGCCAGTGCTGTGGAGGTCGCAGAGACGGTGCGGACCTCCGATACGACTGAACTTGTGAATATATGGACAGTTCGTACTGTTTTTTTTTTCCCCACCGGCCTTTGTTTTTAAAGGAGGGGTGAATGTGGTGAACCATAGATGGTTACCACTATGGGTACTGAACCATAGATGGTTATCACTATGGGTACTGAACCATAGATGGTTATCGCTATGGGTACTTGTACATATGTTACTGTTGGGGTTAGGGTTGGGGTGTTCCACCTGTTGGCATTGTTCTGTGGTACACTCCGGTTGGCTCCGCCTTCCTATAGGAGTATAAAGGTCACTGCACTTCCTAGTGACCCTTTAGTCTGGGATTGTATTGTTAAGCAGTATGCTCTATTCTTGTTGCTAATAAAAGCCTTTATTTCCCGGGTACGATCCAGCCTCCCGAGTGAATTAATCGCGCATCAAGGTCCAAGCATTGATCCTTGTGGAACACCACGAGTTACTGATCTCCATTCTGAAAAACACCCTTCCACCACTGCTCTTTATCTTCTATGACCAAGCCAGTTCTGTATCCATCTAGCCAGCATACCTCAGATCCCATGAGACTTTATATAACTCTGAGTTGGATTTGGGGGAAAGGCGAGATTAGGGTATCGATTTTCATGATCAGCCTTGATCAAAATGAATGGGGGAGCAGGCTCAAAGGGTCGAATGGCTGACTCTTGCTTCTATTTTCTATATTTACCTTTTATATCTGCCTGCCATTGGGTATTGTGGGAAATTCTTTTATGTGGCCTGATTTAATTTAAAGATCTTTTCATTAAACATTTCATTTCACAGTGGCCAAAAAAGTTTATTCAGTTCAATGAAATTCTTAAACTAGTTTTATTAAAACATTGACATGTTAGAATCAAAAACATTACAAATTAATAATATTCAGACAAACATATAGTTAGGACAAGACAAATCTCATTTTGGCCAAAATGGAAGATCAATGGATCCACCAACACAGCGAATGCACTAGCAGGCTTTCACATAAGTTCTCAGATTTCATGCCAAAGAGCAGAATTGGTTATAGTTTTCGTCATCAGATTAATCAGCCCAGCACTTAATTAAAAGCAATTTCTTTCATTCACTGTTCTGTCAATCTAACAATGGCAGGTCCTTCAATTAATCATATTTTGACACCTTCAAATATTGATCTGTCATTTGTCTGTCCGTTTTACGGAAGGTCTCTCCCAAACTCTCAAAAAAAATGGCTTCTTATGATTCAGCATTTCTCTAACCAGTTTAAACCAGCTCTAATACCAAAAGACACCTTTATCTTTTGGTATTATCATCCGGCCTGGGTAATTTACTTTGTGCATTGTTTGTGCCTGACTTGTTCTGGTATCTTTCATGAAAACATCTTTCATTTTACTGGCATGATACAAATTCATTTCTTAGAGACATTATTATGATGTTACTTAAATATTTTGTATTATTCTCAAACCACATATTAAAACATTAGCTGCTAATTATCCTCATGCTGGGTATTTAGAATTAATCAGAATTCTCAACTACAGGTAAAGTTCATGAAGACAACATCCACTGCGGCACAGGCTTGGAGGGCCGAAGGGCCTGTTTCCTGTGCTGTACTGTTCTTTGTTCTTTCTTTCTCTCATCAATCATTCTTGTCACCTCCTCAAAAAGCTGAGGTTTTTGATGCACCATAGAAAGCATTCTTTCTGGTTGTATCACAGCTTGGTATGGCTCCTGCTCTGCCCAAAACCGTAAGGAAATTGAGCAGGATGGTTTGCACCTGAACCAGAGGGGCACCAATATCCTGGCACAGAAATTTGCTATGGCTATTCGGGGGGGTTTAAACCAATTTGTCAGGGGGATGGGAAAACGAGCTGTCGTCCAGAAGCCAGTGTTGACTGTAGTGAGGTACTGAGGAGGGCATCAAGGTCACAGGAGTGTACCGGCAGACAATTTTGTATCCATTTGGCTACCTCACCCAGATCCCCCCCCAATTCCCACAGCCACATGCTCCCCACAATCATAGCCCCCCCAAATCCCCCAGCCACATGCTCCCCACAATCATAGCCCCCCCAAATCCCCCAGCCACATGTTCACCAAAATGACAGCCCACCCGACAATTCCTCCAGCCACATGCTCCCCCCAATCACAGCTCCTTGCAAAGTTGAGAGGCTGCAGCAGTCAATTTGCAAGGGCTTTGTGCACATCCTTAAGCTGGCACAGAGCTGAGAGCACTAGGACCCAGCAACACCGCAAAACCCAAGGTAAGTGCTGAGACCCGGGTCCGTGCTGCAAGTTGGACATCGGAGACCCTGCTGAGCAACAGCCCTCCACCACCCACCCCCCACACACTCTCAGACCCGCCACCAACCCGACACAGAAAATGGCCGCAACAAAATGCTACCCGTGAGCAGCAGAGAGCCATCAGATGCTATACACTTACCTCCTCACTAACCCTCACTGATGGAGCGCCCGAATTGGGCTTTTATGGAGCATGTCTGTTTCATGCCGATTCCGGATTGGCGAGTACGGTGGTGAAGGGGGAAGTGGTGGTAAAGTTGGGCATGCAGCCCATTAATTCAATTTTAATGCATTCAAATGCATTTAAATGTCCATCGCGCCCAGTTTGAGCGCAGTCTCAATCGTGACAATTTTCGGGCCTTGGTAGAGGGGGAACAAGTGTGGAGCGGGCGCGGATCGCGCTTCCCGCCTTATGCCTGATTTTACCAAGTTTTCGTGCCCGAAAATGGGCGCAACTTAATGGTAAAATCGGGCCCATAGAGTCATAGAGGTTTATGGCATGGAAACAGGCCCTTCGGCCCAACTTGTCCTTGCCGCCCCTTTTTCTAAGCCCTAAGCTAGTCCCAATTGCCAGCATTTGGCCCATACCCCTCTATATCCATCTTACCCATGAAACTGTTTAAAAGACAAAATTGTACCTGCCTCTATTACTACCTCTGGCAGCTTGTTCCAGACACTCACCACCCTCTGCGTGAAAGAATTTCCCCTCTGGACACTTTTGTATCTCTCCCCTCTCACCTTAAACCTATGCCCTCTCGCTTTAGACTCCCCTACCTTTGGGAAAATATATTGACCATCTAGCTGATCTACACCCCTCATTATTTTATAGATCTCTATAGGATCACCCCTAAGTCTCCTACGCTCCAGAGAAAAAGGTCCCAGTCTATCCAGCTTCTCCTTATAACTCAAACTATCAAGTCCCGGCCGCATCCGAGTAAATCTTTTCTGCACTTTTTGGTTTAATAATTTGCTTTCTATAATAGGGTCACCAGAACTGCACACAGTATTCCAAGTATGGCCTTGCCAATCTCTTGTACAACTTCAACAAGACGTCCCAACTCCTGTATTCAATGTTCTGACCTATGAAACCAAGCATGCTGAATGCCGCCTTCACCACTCTGTCCACCCGTGACTCCACTTTCAAGGAGCTATGAACCTGTACCCCTAGATCTCTTTATTCCATAACTCCCCCCAACGCCCTATCATTAACTGAGTAAGTCCTGTCCTGGTTCGATCGACCAAAATGCATCACCTTGCATTTATCTCAATTAAACTCCATCTGCCATCCGTCAGCCCACTGGCCCAATTGGCCAAAATCCCATTGTTATCCTCGATAAAGAACAAAGAACAGTACAGCACAGGAAACAGCCCTTCGGCCCTCCAAGCCTGTGCCGCTCCTTGGTCCAACTAGACCAATCGTTGGTATCCCTCCATTCCCAGGCTGCTCATGTGACTATCCAGGTAAGTCTTAAACGATGTCAGCGTGCCTGCCTCCACCACCCTACTTGGCAGCGAATTCCAGGCCCCCACCACCCTCTGTGTAAAAAACATCCCTCTAATATCTGAGTTATACTTCGCCCCTCTCACCTTGAGCCCATGACCCCTCATGAACGTCACTTCTGATCTGGGAAAAAGCTTCCCACCGTTCACCCTATCTATCCCCTTCATAATCTTGTACACTTCTATTAGATCTCCCCTCATTCTCCGTCTTTCCAGGGAGAACAACCCCAGTTTACCCAATCTCTCCTCATAGCTAAGACCCTCCATACCAGGCACATCCTGGTAAACCTTCTCTGCACTCTCTCTAACACCTCCACGTCCTTCTGGTAGTGCGGCGACCAGAACTGGACGCAGTACTCCAAATGTGGCCTAACCAGCGTTCTATACAGCTGCATCATCAGACTCCAGCTTTTATACTCTATACCCCGTCCTATAAAGGCAAGCATACCATATGCCTTCTTCACCACCTTCTCCACCTGTGTTGCCACCTTCAAGGTTTGTGGACTTGCATACCTAGGTCCCTCTGTGTTTCTATACTCCTGATGACGCTGCCATTTATTGTATAACTCCTCCCTACATTATTTCTTCCAAAATGCATCACTTCGCATTTATCCAGATTAAACTCCATCTGCCACCTCTCCGCCCAATTTTCCAGCCTATCTATATCCTGCTGTATTGCCCGACAATGCTCATCGCTATCCGCAAGTCCAGCCATCTTCGTGTCATCCGCAAACCTGCTGATTACACCAGTTACACCTTCTTCCAAATCATTTATATATATCACAAATAGCAGAGGTCCCAGTACAGAGCCCTGCGGAACACCACTGGTCACAGACCTCCAGCCGGAAAAAGACCCTTCGACCACTACCCTCTGTCTCCTATGGCCAAGCCAGTTCTCCACCCATCTAGCCACTTCTCCTTGTATCCCATGAGCCTTAACCTTCTTAACCAACCTGCCATGTGGGACTTTGTCAAATGCCTTACTGAAATCCATATAGACGACATCCACGGCCCTTCCTTCATCAACCGTTTTTGTCACTTCCTCAAAAAACTCCACCAAATTTGTAAGGCACGATCTCCCTCTTACAAAACCATGCTGTCTGTCACTAATGAGATTGTTCCGTTCTAAATGCACATACATCCTGTCTCTAAGAATCCTCTCCAACAACTTCCCTACCACGGACGTCAAGCTCACCTTCTTCACTGTCCACTATGCCGCCAAACTTGGTGTCATCTGCAAACTTAGTAACCATGCTGACTAAATTCTCATCCAAATCATTAACATAAATGACAGTGGACCCAGCACCGATCCCTGAGGCACACCGCTGGCCACAGGCCTCCAGTTTGAAAAGCAACCTTCTGCAACCACCCTCTGTCTTCTGTCAGATTCTCCTGTTTCTGACTGTAAAATATTCATTTTTGTCAATCTTTTTCTCTTTACATATCTATAGAAACTTATTACAGTCAGTTTTTATGCTCCCTGCTTGCTTACTTTCACACTCCATTTTTCCTTCTTAATCAATCCCTTGGTCCTCCTTTGCTGAATTTTAAACTGCTCCCAATCCTCAGGCCCCTTGCTTTTTCCTGCCAATTTGTATGCTTCTTCCTTGAATCTAATACTATCTCTAATTTCCCTTGCTCGCCATGGTTGTTTCCACAATTCCTTTACCACTTTTGTGTCAAACAGCAAGGCAAAGTTTCACAAGGACTGTGCGATTGTCACTCTTACTGATACTGTCATGGACAGATGCATCTGCTACCAGCAAATATGTAAGTATGTTTTTCCCCTCTTGTTGGTTCCTTCACCAACTGCTGTAGACCCAATCTAGCAGTTATATCCTTTAGGACACGATCAGCCTGGTCAGTAGTGCTGCTGCTGAGCCACTCTTGGCGGTGGTCATTGAAATCCCCCACCCAGAGTATATTTTGTGCCCTTGCCACCTCCAATGCTTCCTCCAAGTACTGTTCAACATGGAGGAGTACTGATTCATCAGCTGAAGGAGGAAGGTACGTGGTAACCAGTGGGAAGTTTCCGACCCATGTTTAACCTGAAGCCATGAGACTTCAATAGAGTCCGGAGTCGTGTTGAGGACACCCAGGGCAACACAATCCTGACTATTTACCACTGTGGCACCACCTCTTCTCTGGGTCTGTCATGCCAGTGGGACGGGACATATCCAGGAATGGTAATGGTGATGGCTAGAGTGTTATCTGTGAGGTATGATTCCATGAGAATGACTATGTCAGGCTGTTGCTTGACTAGTCTGTGAGACAGCTCTCCTAATTTTGGCTCTAGCCCCCAGATGTTAGGAAGGAGGACTTTGCAGTGCTGTTTGTTTGGCTGTTGTCTTTTCTAGTGCCCAGGTCAATGCCCGGTGGTCCATCCGCTTTCATTTCTTTGTTGAGACTTGGTGGCGATTGGTACAACTGAGTGGCTTGCTAGGCCATTTTAGAGGGCAGCTGAGAGTCAACCACATTGCTGTGGCTCTGGAGTCATATGTAGGCCAGACAAGACCAGGTAAGGATGGCAGATTTCCATCCCGAAAGGACACTGGTGAACCAGATGGGTTTTTCTAACAATCGACAATGGTTTCATCAGCAGACTCTTTAGGAGGCGATTCTCCCATTCCACGGTGCTAATCTTTTAGCACAGTGGGCCGGGAGATTCAAGCAGTGTCCGATTCGCGTCCCGCCCCGATAGCGTCTCCCAGCGCCGGATGTCCGGCGGCGTCACCTCTGTGCCGGAAATCAGCAGGAGCTGCAGAGATATTTGAATCATCGATAGTCACAGGTGAGGTGCCTGAAGATTGGAGAGTGGCAAATGTTGTGCCTTTGTTTAAAAAAGGCTGCAGGGAAAAGCCTGGGAACTACAGGCCAGTGAGCCTCACATCTGTGGTGGGTAAGTTGGTAGAAGGTATTTTGAGAGTCAGGACCTACAGGCATTTAGAGACTCAAGGACTGATTAGGGAGAGTCTGATTGGCATTGTGAGTGGAAAATTATGTCTCACAAATTTGAATTTTTTGAAGGGGTAACCAAGAAGGTAGATGAGGGCAGTGCAGTAGATGTTGTCTACATGGACTTAGCAAGGCCTTTGACCAGGTACCACATGGTACGTTGTTGCATAAGGTTAAATCTCACGGGATCCTGGGTGAGGTAACCAAATGGATACAAAATTGGCTTGATGACAGAAGACAGAGGGTGGTTGTAGAGGGTTGTTTTTCAAATTGGAGGCCTGTGACCAGTCATGTGCCTCAGGGATCAATGCTGGGTCCACTGTTATTTGTCATTTATATTAATAATTTGGATGAGAATTTAGTAGGCATGGTTAGTAAGTTTGCAGATGACAGCAGGATTGGTGGATTGGTGGCATAGTGGACAGTGAAGAAGGTTATCTCGGATTGCAACGGGATCTTGATCAATTGGGCCAGTGTGCTGATGAATGGCAGATGGAGTTTAATTTAGATAAATGCGAGGTGATGCATTTTGGTCGATTGAACCAGGGCAGGACTTACTCAGTTAATGGTAGGGCGTTGGGGAGAGTTACAGAACGAAGAGATCTAGGGGTACATGTTCATAGCTCCTCTAAAGTGGAGTCACAGATAGACAGAGTGGTGAGGAAGGCATTCGGCATGCTTGGTTTCATTGGTCAGAACATTGAATACAGGAGTTGGGACGTCTTGTTGAAGTTGTACAAGACATTGATAAGGCCACACTTGGAATACTGTATTCTGGCTACCCTATTATAGAAAGGATATTATTAAACTAGAAAGAGTGCAGAAAATATTTACTAGGATGCTACCGGGATTTGATGGTTTGAGTTATAAGGAGAGGCTGGACAGGCTGGGACTTTTTTCTCTGGAGCATAGGAGGCTGAGGGGTCTATAAAATAATGAGGGGCGCAGATCAGCTCGACAGTCAATATCTTTTCCCAAAGGCAGGGGAGTCTAAAACTAGAGGGCATAGGTTTAACGTGAGAGGGGAGAGATACAAAAGGGCCCAAAGGGGCAATATTTTCACGCAGAGGGTGGTGAGTGTCTGGAACAAGCTGCCAGACATAGTAGTAGAGGCGGGTACAATTTTGTCTTTTAAAAAGCGTTGGGTAAGATGGGTATCGAGGGATATGGGCCAAATGCGGGCAATTGGGACTAGCTTAGGGGTTTAAAAGAAAAGGGCAGCATTGACCAGTTGGGACAAAGGGCCTGTTTCCATGCTGTAATCCTCTGTGACTCTATGACTCAATATTATTCAAATACACATTTAAATATATTTTAAATACAATTAGCAACTGAAATCTCCAGGCCCGCTAGCATACCCAGCCCCCCACCCCGGGCCCGGAGTATTTCACTCCAGTGGAGTTTTCAATAGCTCCCCACTTTCAGGGAGCTAGTGGCCTGACCCTGCTGGAGTTAAGGAGGGGTAATAGGTGTACACCAGAGGATCGGACACCGGGGGAGTGCCCCCTGACCATTACCACCTTGGCAGTGCCAGCATGTGCCCCCTAGCACCACCCCAGGGGCAAAGTGCCAGTGCCCAGTGGGCACCTTGGCATTGCCCACCAGGATTGGGGCAGTGCCAAGTGGGTGGGGCCTAATTGGGGCAGGGCCTAATAGGAGGCATGCCTAATAGGGGGATCAATGGGGGAGGGGGGTTCTGCTGCCACTCTGCACTTTGGGATCCAACAGAGGAAGGGAGGCAGTGATCAGGGCTAGGCATCAAGGTGGGGGGTGGAGTCGGGGTTGCTGGGGGTGTAGGGCTGCCATGAGGGGAGATTGGAGGGGTTGATTGGGGCTGGTGGGGGGAGTGATTGAGGCAGGTTGGGGGGGCGAGACTGGTCTAACCCTAACCCGGGGGGGGGGGGGTTAATCGATCCATGGAGGGGTCAGTAAGCCAACGATGCAGGGTTGTGGGGCTGGCCAGTGATCGAGCTGGCCAGTGATCGAGCTGACCAGCAATCAGGAGGCTGGCAAATAGGGGCCACTGTGCATGCACCGATCCCGGCACTGACAGATCGGCACATGCGCAATGGCCCACTCAGCGCTATGTTGCCGGCCTCCCCAGCGGGGATAGGCCCCATCCCTTTGATTTTTATCGAGATTCATTCAAGGGCACTCTGCAGTGCACAGAGTGTGTGAGATGCATTTCGAAACTCCAACTGAAAAAACCCAGCGTGATTTATTCCAGTTTTCATGCGAATTCGACGCTTTTTTTCCCAGCCCAGATATTTTTATTGAGTTCAAATTTCACCATCTGCCATGCTGGGATTCGAACCCTAGTCTGCCGGACATTAGCTGAGTTTCTGGATTAATAGACTAGCGATAATACCATTAGGCCATCGCCTCTCCTCGTCCTCATTGAATTGTGGGGGGCCGAATAGCCTGCCCCTATTCCGATATTCTGAACTCCCTTTTGAAGTTGATTGTTGAATCTGATTTCATCATCATTTCAGGCTGAAAATTCTAGATAATAACAATTGACTGTTCAAAGAAAGAAAACTGCTCATCTTGACTCTGGTCTTTTTGCCAATTGTTTTAAATCTGTTTTTTCTGGTTGTAAAACTTCTTCCTCCTCATGTACTCTGTGTGGGATCCTCTATATAGTTTGCATTAGTTAAGGGGTTTCAGTTTAAGGGATTTCTGCCCAATGTAACTAATTATGCTATGCTTTAAAGTGAACTTAAGTTAATTTGGCCACATTTTAAAACTCGGCTTGGAATTCTGCGTTTAGCTTCGAAATTTACTACATTTGAAAGTGCAATGTTGAGCAGAAATGGTTCTTTTCATAAACAGAAACTTTCATGGTCACAGCCGGCAATTGTTTATGTTAGTTGAAGACTTCTTATACCTGGTAAGTTCATAACAAAGATAACCAAACTTATATATTGTTAATAACAGCTATCTATTCAGTTCAGTTGTGGGTTCAGTAAAATGCTGCAAGGTTTTGAAGTCAACTCTGTAATCGGGCCAACTGCCTGGGTGCTCTCTTCCGCTTTCTGTAAAAAATTTTAATATGAAATTATATCCAATAAATAATTTTTAAAATAATATTAAGTACCCTTAGTCTATTCGAAGGAATGAATGGATCCCACACTGTTAAAACCCGACATCATCTGGAAAACATTGGCAGTTTGTAAATGCAGCTGCATGTGGCTGATAAGTGCTAAAAGATTCTGAGAACTGATATTTCTCTGGTAATGTGGTTAAACAGTTTCTGCAACAGGAAAGTCCCAACTCTTTGTTACCTTATATCAAGCAGCCTCAACATTCTGGATGCTGGGGGAGGGAAAGTATTATCTAGGAATCCCAAACCTAAATGCCCTAATGGGGCGGCACGGTAGCACAGTGGTTAGCACTGCTGCTTACAGCTCCAGGGACCTGGGTTCGATTCCCGGCTTGGGTCACTGTCTGTGTGGAGTTTGCACATTCTCCTTGTGTCTGTGTGGGTTTCCTCTGGGTGTTCCGGTTTCCTCCCACAGTCCAAAGATGTGCGGGTTAGGTTGATTGCCATGCTAAAAAAAATTGCCTCTTAGTGTCCTGAGATGCATAGGTTAGAGGGATTAGTGGGTAAAATATGTAGGGATATGGGGGTAGGGCTTGGGTGGGATTGTGGTCGATGCAGACTCGATGGGCCGAATGGCCTCTTTCTGTACTGTAGGGTTTCTGTGATTTCTATCTACGAGCCGGTATGAGAGGCAAATGTTTGTGGTCTGGTTTTCCTATATCATAAGCATCTTGCTCTCTACGATGACATGGACTGATAGATTGGCAGCTATTTTCATTTCTTTGCGAGGTTTGCACCTCCTCCGTGAACAATGACTGCTCATTCCAAGGTAACCAGTCCCTACCCACATCATTTCCTCTCTAATAATTCTTCAGACAGGTCAATCCAGTTTGCATTTGACATGTTATTTGATTATTTGGTCATGAGTACAGTACATGGATGCATTGGGCGGTTGCTTCTGTAATGCACCAAATTGCTCTGGGATCACAGATATCTACAATTTGCCTGTATAACGTTAACAACAAATGCTATGAGTGCACACAGATACTAGAGGATGGTCTAGCACCCTCCCATTTTATTGGTACAGCAGCAATAACAACAGCAATAACATGGATTTGTATGATACCTTGCATAATGAGGTAGGGAAGAAAATATTTCAGAGATTAGTTGTATCATTTTACATAGAAACATAGAAATGAGAAGCAGGAGTAAGCCATTCTGCGACCTGCGCATTTATTTTCAGCGACTGATGCACGAGGACTCCAAGGTCTCATTGAGTATTCATCTCTCTCAATTTTACATCCATTCAAGTAATAATCAGCCTTCCTATTATTGCTACCAAAGTGGATAAATTCACATTCATCCACATTTGTTTTGGGCCAAGACCGCGCGCTGGGTGTCTTGATAGGCTTTCTCACACTAGGTTTGGAAATTACTCAGATGTAACAAATTGATCTGATTTCTTTGGTCTTGCTGCCCTATTGTCACCTTTAAATTGGCTATGTCCTTCTACTTCTCTGCTTTTATTTTTCCTACTTTCTCCTCTGCGTCCTCCTGCATTTGCCTTATTTGTGCTTGCTGCTGTTCCTTGAGCCTCCTTATCTTCTCTTTTTCATCCTTTAGCTTCCTAATCTCTTCCTCTGTTCTTCCTTTAGCTGCTTCATCTTTTCTAGTTCCTTATGAACAAAGAACAGTACAGCACAAGAACAGGCCCTTTGGCCCTCCAAGCCTACGCCGATCATGGTGCCTGCCTAAACTAAAACTGTATGCACTTACGGAGTCTGTATCCTTCCATTCCCATCCTATTCATATATTCATCTAGTTGCCCCTTAAATGCTATCGTACCTGCTCCCACCACCTCCCCGGGCAGCGCATTTCAAATATTCACCATCCCCTGTTTAAAAAACTTTTCCCCCACGCACCTTAAACCTATGTCCTCTAGTACTTGACTTTTCTACCCTAGCGAAGAGCATCTGACTATCCACTCTCTCCATGCCACTCATAATCTTGTAAACCTCTTTCAGGTCATTCCTCAACCTACGTCGTTCCAGTGAGAACAAACCGAGTTTATCCAACCTCATAGCTAATACCTCCAGACAAGGCAACATCCTGGTAAACCTCTTCTGTACCCTCTCCAAAGCATCCACATCCTTCTGGTAGTGTAGCGACCAGAAGTGTACACAGTATTCTAAATGAGGCCTAACTAAGGTTCTGTATAGCTGCAGCATGACCTGCCAATTTTTATACTCAGTGCCCTGACCGATGAAGGCAAGCATGCCTTATGCCCTCTTGATCACCTTATCCAGCTGCGTTGCTACTTTCAGTGGTCGGTGGCCATGCACACCCAGATCTCTCTGTCAATACTCCAAAGGGTTCTACCGTTCACTGTCTAATTCCTACATGCATTGGACCTTCCAAAATGCATTACCTCACACTTGTCTGGATTAAACTTCATCTGCCATTTCTCTGCCCAAGTCTCCAACCGGTCTGTATCTTGCTGTATCCTCTGACAATCCTCTTCACTATCTGCAACACCACCAATTTTTGTGTCTGCGAACTTACTAATCAGACCAGCTATATTTTCCTCCCAATCATTTATCTATACTATGAACAACAAACGTCCCAGAATTGATCCCTTTGGAACACCGCTAGTCACAGCCTTCCATTCAGAAAAGCACCCCTCTACTTCTACCCTCTGTCTTCTCTGGCCAAGCCAGCTCTCCTCTGATCCTGTGTGACTTCACCTTTCATACCAGTCTACCATGAGATACCTTGTCAAAGGTTTTACTGAAGTCCATGTATACAACGTCCACTGCCTATCCCTCATCAATCATCTTTGTCACTTCCTCGAAAAACTTGATCAAGTTAGTGAGGCACAATATCCTCTTCACAAAACCATGCTGTTGATCACCAATAAGTCCATTTGTTTCCAAATGTGAATAAACCCTGTCCCTAAAAGTCTTTTCCAATAATTTCCCTACCACTGACGTAAGGCTCACCGGCCTATAATTTCCTGCGTTATCCTTGCTGCCCTTCTTAAACAATGGAACAACATTGGCTATCCTCCAGTCCTCTGGAACTTCATCTGTGGCCAATGAGGATACAAAGATTTCTGTCAAGGCCCCAGCAATTTCCTTCCTTACCTCTCTCCGTATTCTGGGACCTTTGTTGTTCATAGTATAGATAAATGATTTGGAGGAAAATGTAGCTGGTCTGATTAGTAAATTCACAGATGACACAAAAATTGGTGGAGTTGCGGATAGTGAAGAAGATTGTCAGAGGATACAGCAGGATATAGACTGGTTGGAGACTTGGGCAGAGAAATGGCAGATGGAGTTTAATTCCCATCAGACCTTGGGGACTTATCTACTTTAATGCTTTTTAAGAAGCCCAACAGCTTTTTGATATCGACATGACCCAGAATATTTACACACCCGACCCTAGGCTCCTCATCCATCAAGTCCCTCTCTTTGGTGAATACTGAGGCAAAGTATTCATTTAGTATCTCGCCCATTTCCTCTGGTTCAAAGCATAGATTCCCTTCACTATCCTTGAGTGAACCAACCCTTTCCCTGGCTACCCTCTTGCTCTTTACATAAGTATAAAATGCATTAGGATTTTCCCTAATCCTGTTTGCCAAGGATGTTTCATGACCCATTTTAGCCCTCCTAACTCCTCCCTCAAGTTCCTTCCTACGTTCTATATATTCTTCAAGGGCTTCATTTATCCTCAGCCTTTTAGACCTTTGTCTCGTCACTGGACACAGGTGAGGTCCCAGAGGATTGGAGGATAGCAAATGTGGTCCCGTTGTTTAAGAAGGGTAGGAAGGATAACCCAGGAAATTATAGGCCGGTGAGCTTGACGTCCGTGGTAGGGAAGTTGTTGGAGAGGATTCTTAGAGATAGGATGTATGTGCATTTAGAACGGAACAATCTCATTAGTGACAGACAGCATGGTTTTGTAAGAGGGAGGTCGCGCCTTACAAATTTGGTGGAGTTTTTTGAGGAAGTGACAAAAACGGTTGACGAAGAAAGGGCCGTGGATGTCATCTATATGGATTTCAGTAAGACATTTGACAAAGTCCCACATGGCAGGTTAGTTAAGAAGGTTAAGGCTCATGGGATACAAGGAAAAGTGGCTAAATGGGTGGAGAACTGGCTTGGCCATAGGAGCCGGTAGTATGTATGTAGTAATGTAAATAGTATGTATGTAGTAATGTAAATTGAGTCTGTGTCTTTATAAACTCTGTTTGTGAACAGAATTCCCACTCACCTGAAGAAGGGGCTTAGAGCTTCGAAAGCTTGTGTGGCTTTTGCTACCAAATAAACCTGTTGGACTTTAACCTGGTGTTGTCAAACGTCTTACATTGGCCATAGGAGACAGAGGGTAGCGGTCGAAGGGTCTTTTTCCGGCTGGAGATCTGTGACCAGTGGTGTTCCGCAGGGCTCTGTACTGGGACCTCTGCTATTTGTGATATATATAAGTGTAACTGGTGTTATCAGCAAGTTTGCGGATGACACGAAGATGGCTGGACTTGCAGGTAGCGATGAGCATTGTCGGGCAATACAGCAGGATATAGATAGGCTGGAAAATTGGGCGGAGAGGTGGCAGATGGAATTTAGTCCAGATAAATGCGAAGTGATGCATTTTGGAAGAAGTAATGTAGGCAGGAGTTATACAATAAATGGCAGAGCCATCAAGAGTATAGAAACACAGAGGGACCTAGGTGTGCAAGTCCACAAATCCTTGAAGGTGGCAACACAGGTGGAGAAGGTGGTGAAGAAGGCATATGGTATGCTTGCCTTTATAGGATGGGGTATAGAGTGTAAAAGCTGGGGTCTGATGATGCAGCTGTATAGAACGCTGGTTAGGCCACATTTGGAGTACTGCATCCAGTTCTGGTTGCCGCACTACCAGAAGGATGTGGAGGCGTTAGAGAGAGTGCAGAGAAGGTTTACCAGGATGTTGCCTGGTATGGAGGGTCTTAGCTATGAGGAGAGATTGGGTAAACTGGGGCTGTTCTCCCTGGAAAGACGGAGAATGAGGGGAGATCTAATAGAGGTGTACAAGATCATGAAGGAGATAGATACGGTGAATGGTGGGAAGCTTTTTCCCAGATCAGAAGTGACGATCACAAGGGGTCACAGGGTCACGAAGTATAACTCAGATATTAGAGGGATGTTTTTTACACAGAGGGTGGTGGGGGTCTGGAATGCGCTGCCAAGTAGGGTGGTGGAGGCAGTCACGCTGACATCGTTTAAGACTTACCTGGATAGTCACATGAGCAGCCTGGGAATGGAGGGATACAAACAATTGGTCTAGTTGGACCAAGGAGCGGCACAGGCTTGGAGGGCCGAAGGGCCTGTTTCCTGTGCTGTACTGTTCTTTGTTCTTTGAATACTGTCGTGGTTCCCCAGGACGACAATTCGTTCACATCAGTTTAAAACAGAGAGTCTGAGCAGCGATCTTCCAAGCAATAGACTTTATTTCTCAGCACAAGAGACAAAGCCGGGAGCGTCCGGAAAACTCCAAAGAGCCCTTGGGCTTACACTCTTTTATGTACATTTCAGCCTCATATCTCAAGATCCTCCTCTCCCTTTTACAGCCTGTCCTTGGTTGTTATCTTACCCTACAGCCCGACCTTTCTTTGGCCACCATTAATTTTAGTTGACCCTTTATCTGTTTTCTTTGCAATTGGTCGCTCCCTGTTATATCTCTTTGTCTCTTAAACCATGGTGGTTATAACTCTTGCTCTTATCTGAACTTTTCTGTTTGTGTAATAATCGTGGTTTTGCAGGCTAAGGCCGAATGTGTTTAGAAGAAAAAGACATTCTCTCTGCTAATTTATGGTCCACTAATGTGTTTAGAAGAAAAGACATTCTCTCTGCTGATTTATGGTCCACTATTAAGTTGAACCACCGAGCAGTCTTCCTTGTTTTCTTAAGTGGCTATTGTTTGCTTTCCTTAATTAGTGATTGCTATATTACTTCTTTAGTTCCTCTAGTTCCTCCGCTTTAATCATATCGACTACACTTGATTATATTAGGTCACACGAAGTTACTTTAGGTTACATATCCATTTTCACTACTTATCTAAATCTGCTTTATTATTTTCACTAAAACCTATGAATCTGAATTCCATACTAAACTCATACAATATCCAGTACAATTTCCCTTACAATACTTCCTTTTTCTTTTTGGCAAGGCTCATAGTATCCCTCATTATCCAGGGTTCCTGATACTTGCCACACTTATCCTTCATCCTCACAGGTACATGCTGGTCCTAAATTCCAATCAACTGACATTTGAAAGACTCCCGCATGTCGGATGTCGATTTACCCTCAAACAGCCTCCCCCAATCTACACTCTCCAGATGCTGCCTAATGTTGTTGTAGTTAGTCTTCCCCCAATTTAACACCTTCGACCAAGGATCACTCTGGCCCTTATCCACAGGATAACTTAGGGAATTATGATCACTGTTCCCGAAATGCTCTCCCACTAAAACTTCGATCTCCTGACCAGGCTCATTCCCCAAAAGCAGCTCCAATATGGCTCCTTCCTGAGTTGGGCTATTTACATGCTGTTTCAAGAAACCCTCGTGGATGCTCTTTACAAATTCTGCCCCATCCAAGCCCCTAGCAGTGAGTCCCAGTCAATATAGGGAAAATTAAAATCACCGACCACAACTCGGTTGTTTTTGTATCTATTGTCTAACTCCTGCGCTGTTCCCAATAGCTGTCATAGGCAGCTCACAATGGCAGTTGCCATTTCACATTTGGCTGTCCGCTCCCCCTGAACTTCTCTCAAATCGTCCCAGTATTTTTGTCCAAGGGATCCCAGTCCCGTTTGACTATCACAGCAAAGTTTTGTCCATAGGGGCCATGCTTTCTTTTTTTATGTAATGCCTTAATTTCAAAGAACAAAGAAAATTACAGCACAGGAACAGGCCCTTCGGCCCTCCAAGCCTGCACCGACCATGCTGCCTGACTTAACTAAAACCCCCTACGCTTCCAGGGACCATATCCCTCTATTCCCATCTCATTCATGTACTTGTCAAGACGCCCCTTAAAAGTCACTACCGTATCCGCTTCCACTACCTCACCCAGCAACGAGTTCCAGGCACCCACCACTCTGTGTGTAAAAAATCTGCATCGTACATCTCTTTTAAAACTTGCCCCTCGCACCTTAAACCTATGCCCCCTAGTAATTGACTCTTCCACCCTGGTAAAAAGCTTCTGACTATTGAAGGAGGAAAAATATACATAGAACATAGAACATAGAACATAGAACATTACAGCGCAGAACAGGCCCTTCGGCCCACGATGTTGCACCGACCAGTTAAAAAAAAAAACTGTGACCCTCCAACCTAAACCAATTTCTTTTCGTCCATGAACCTATCTACGGATCTCTTAAACGCCCCCAAACTAGGCGCATTTACTACTGATGCTGGCAGGGCATTCCAATCCCTCACCACCCTCTGGGTAAAGAACCTACCCCTGACATCGGTTCTATAACTACCCCCCCTCAATTTAAAGCCATGCCCCCTCGTGCTGGATTTCTCCATCAGAGGAAAAAGGCTATCACTATCCACCCTATCTAAACCTCTAATCATCTTATATGTTTCAATAAGATCCCCTCTTAGCCGCCGCCTTTCCAGCGAAAACAATCCCAAATCCCTCAGCCTCTCCTCATAGGATCTCCCCTCCATACCAGGCAACATCCTGGTAAACCTCCTCTGCACCCTCTCCAAAGCCTCCACATCCTTCCTGTAATGTGGGGACCAGAACTGCACACAGTACTCCAAGTGCGGCCGCACCAGAGTTGTGTACAGTTGCAACATAACGCTACGACTCCTAAATTCAATCCCCCTACCAATAAACGCCAAGACACCATATGCCTTCTTAACAACCTTATCTACTTGATTCCCAACTTTCAGGGATCTATGCACACATACACCTAGATCCCTCTGCTCCTCCACACTATTCAAAGTCCTCCCGTTAGCCCTATACTCAACACATCTGTTATTCCTACCAAAGTGAATTACCTCACACTTCTCCGCATTAAACTCCATCCGCCACCTCTCGGCCCAACTTTGCAACCTGTCTAAGTCTTCCTGCAAACTACGACACCCTTCCTCACTGTCTACCACACCACCGACTTTGGTGTCATCAGCAAATTTGCTAATCCACCCAACTATACCCTCATCCAGATCATTAATAAATATTACAAACAGCAGTGGCCCCAAAACAGATCCCTGAGGTACACCACTTGTAACCGCACTCCATGATGAATATTTACTATCAACCACCACCCTCTGTTTCCTATCCGCTAGCCAATTCCTGATCCAATTTCCTAGATCACCCCCAATCCCATACATCTGCATTTTCTGCAGAAGCCTACCATGGTGAACCTTATCAAACGCCTTACTAAAATCCATATATACCACGTCCACTGCCTTGCCCCCATCCACCTCCTTGGTCACTTTCTCAAAAAACTCAATAAGGTTAGTAAGGCACGACCTACCTGCCACAAAACCATGCTGACTATCACCTATCAATTCATTACTCTCCAAATAACTATAAATCCTATCCCTTATAATTTTTTCCAACATCTTGCCGACAACAGAAGTGAGACTCACCGGTCTATAATTCCCGGGGAAGTCTCTGTTCCCCTTCTTAAACAATGGGACAACATTCGCTAACCTCCAATCTTCTGGTACTATACCAGAGGCCAACGACGACCTGAAGATCAGAGCCAGAGGCTCTGCAATCACTTCTCTTGCCTCCCAGAGAATCCTTGGATAAATCCCATCCGGACCAGGGGATTTATCTATTTTCAGACCCTCCAGAATATCCTGCACATCCTCCTTATCAACTGTAATACTGTCTATTCTACTCCCTTGCAACCCAGTGTCCTCCTCAGCTATATTCATGTCCCCTTGCGTGAACACCGAAGAGAAATATTGGTTCAATGCTTCACCAATCTCCTCCGGTTCCACACATAACTTCCCTCTGCCATCTATAACTGGCCCTAAACTTGCCCTAACCAACCTTCTGTTCTTGACATACCTATAGAACGCCTTAGGATTCTCTTTAACCCTATCCGCCAAAGTCTTCTCATGTCCCCTTTTAGCCCTTCTAAGCTCGCTCTTCAACTCCCTCTTAGCCAATCTAAAGCTTTCTAGTGCACTACCCGAGTGCTCACGTCTCATCCGAACATAAGCCTCCTTTTTCTTTTTAACCAACAAAGAAACTTTTTTGGTGCACCACGGTTCCCTAGCCCTACCAATTCCTCCTTGCCTGACAGGGACATACCTATCACAGACTCGCAGTAGCTGCTCCTTGAAAAAACTCCACATGTCGGACGTTCCCAGTCCCTGTAATCTCCTAGTCCAACCTATGTTTCCTAATTCTCTCCTAATAGCCTCATAATTACCCTTCCCCCAGCTAAAACCACTGGCCCGAGGTTCATGCCTATCCCTTTCCATCACTAAGGTGAACGTAACCGAATTGTGGTCACTATCACCAAAATGCACACCAACTTCCAAGTCTAGCACCTGGTCTGGCTCATTTCCCAGCACCAGATCCAATATAGCCTCACCTCTAGTTGGCCTGTCTACATACTGAGTCAAAAAACCTTCCTGCACGCTTTGAACAAAAACTGACCCCTCTAACGAGCTAGAGCTATAACAATTCCAGTCAATATTAGTCAAGTTAAAATCCCCCATAACAATTGCCCTATTACTTTCACTCCTAAGCAGGATTGACTCCGCAATCCTTTCCTCAACCTCTCTAGAACTTTTAGGAGGTCTATAAAAGACTCCCAACAGGGTGACCTCTCCTCTCCTATTTCTAATCTCCGCCCATACTACCTCAACAGATAAGTCCTCATCAAACCTCCTCTCTGACACTGTGATACAATCTCTGACCAATAATGCTACCCCTCCCCCTCTTCTACCTCCTTCCCTACTTCGACTAAAACATTTGAACCCCGGGACCTGCAGCATCCATTCCTGCCCCTGCTCTATCCATGTCTCTGAAATAGCCACAACATCGAAGTCCCAGGTACTGATCCACGCTGCAAGTTCATCCACTTTATTGCGAATACTCCTGGCATTGAAGTATACACATTTCAAACCCTGCTCCACCCCACCTCTGCAATGCCGTGCATTGCAGTCCCCATCCATGCATCCCTCACTTTCAGCCCCACTACTCAGGATCCCTCCCCCCCCCCGAATCAGTTTAAACCTCCCTGCATGGCCTTAGCAAATTTACCCCCCAGGATATTGGTCCCCTTCTGATTAAGGTGTAGACCATCCTTCTCATAGAGGTCACACCTTCCCCAGTACGAGCCCCAATTGCTTAAGTACCTGAACCCCTCCCTCCTGCACCATCCCCTCAGCCATGAATTCAAACCTTCCCTCTCCCTATTCCTCTCTAAACTATCCCGTGGTACAGGCAAGAGTCCAGAGATAACCACTCTGTCAGTCTTGGCCTTTAGTTTCCACCCCAACTCCATACAGATGGGTACACATAAGATGGTTGCCTGGCACACAAACAGTCACCTGGAAAAGAGACATTAAACGGGCACTGACTTTCAGTACAAACAGCCACCTGAGATTAAAACATAAAGGACATACAGTTATCCAAAGTTAAACATGCAGGAATCAAATCCTACAGGAAGCCAGCCAGGGCTTAAAGATAAGGACAATAGGGGAAGGTAATGAGATTAACTACAGGTGGGATCGGGAATACATAACTGCAGGAAAACCAATTACTATAAATTACTATATGAATAGGCCGAAACTAAAAACCATTGATAGCCATTGACATAGGAAATGTATCCATTCCTAAGACAATGCGATGTTAACCTGTTCATGTCTGTATCTGTCTGTATTTGTCTATCACGATGTGTTAACGATCGATCACCTACTTGATTACAACGATGTGATAATGACTAGATGCCGGTCCATCTTTATTGTGTAAAGGGTATAAAGATGGACTGCTCCTATTGTCTCATTGAGAGAAGGTTTTGCTGCTTGTTAATGCCTTTTCTCCACGAAGCTTCGTTAAAATAAAACTGTATTCTTGAAACCTTCAGGCCTGACCTAGTGGTACTTTTCCCACAACACTATCCACTTTGTCCATGCCTCTTATAATCTTGTAGACTTCTATCAGGTTTCCCCTCAACCTCCGTCGCTCCAGTGAGAACAAACCAAGTTTCTCCAACCTCTCCTCATAGCTACTGCCCTCCATACCATGCAACATCCTGGTAAATCTTTTCTGTACCCTCTCCAAAGCCATCTGGTAGTGTGGCGACCAGAATTGAACACTATGTTCCAAGTACGGCCTAACTAAGGTTCTATAAAGCGTCAACATGACTTGCCAATTTTTAAACTCAATACCCCGGCCGATGAAGGCAAGCATGCCGTATGCCTCCTTGACTACCTTCTCCACCTGCATTGCCACTTTCAGTGACCTGTGTATCTGTACACCCAGATCCCTTTGCCTCTGAAGGGTTCTGAAGGGTTCTGCCATTTACTGGATATTTCTTATCTGTATTAGACCTTCCAAAATGCATTACCTCACATTTGTCCGGATTAAACTCCATCTGCCATCTCTCCGCCCAAGTCTTCAACTGATCGATATCCTGCTGTATCCTCTGATGGTCCTCATCACTATCCGCAAATCCATCAACCTTTCACTTCCCATATGGGACTATTCTCTACCTCTGAGCTCTTTCCTGTCACTTTCCAAATGCAAAGAAAGGGGTAGGGAGTCGATTGGACAGCGGGTATAGCTTATTGCTATGTTCGGGTCCTGGTCACTCCAGATTCTATCCTAAACCTTCTGAGTTTACCCTATCCCTTCTTATTAATAAATGTTGTGCCTAGCCGCACAGTGTGCTTTTAAGTATTATACGGTGGGCAAAGAACTGAGAGTCGAATTCTTATTAATGCAATAACATTTATTCATAAACACAATTAATGTTCGTTACTGTAGTTACTTTTACAGAACAATCAGAAGTTTCAAACTTAATGCTGGACTTTGACTTAACTTTGAGTGACTGACAAGTATCCAAGCAGATATTGGCCTCTGCAGTCACCTCAGTATGGTCTAATCTTTGGTTTGGTCTGATCCTCTTCTTCTGGGTCTGGTCTATTCTTCCTTCTTCTCCTCTGAATGTTCCAGGGTTGCCTTTCATGATGGTTGGTATTTAGAGTCGCCGCTGCTGATAGTGTGTTGCGCAGCACTTTTATGCTTGGATTATTTTGTGCTCTTTCGGGAGGGGCCCTCGCTCACTACCAATCAATCGATCAGGGCTCAATGACCCTGATTGATGGACTCTATTCAGGTGCTGCCACACCAATTTCTGGGTGTGTACCAAGCAGCCATGCCTGTGGGTGCTGGAGGCATGTAGGTCACATGCCTCCCTCCCTCCCAAATAAGGGGTTAAGGCACCCCTTTGTCTGGTAAACACGTATGTTTGACCAGAGAGTGTCCATCTTTGGGATAGCCTATTTCCTGTGTATTCCCAATGTCTAAGGCTGTGACCTGCTTGTCTCAGTTATTTTGGGCTGCAGCCTGTTTGTCTCAGTCTTTGCACATACTTGGCCATCCTATGCTATCATGCTTTGCAATTGCCATCTTTCATGGTCCGTTTGGTCACACTATCCATCTCAAGACATTACCTGCAATCCCAGGTGGATTAACGTCTGCAAAGGGATATAGATAGTGTAAGTGAGTGGGCGAGTGTCTGGCAGATGGAGTACAATGTTGGTAAATGTGAGGTCACCCATTCTGGTAGGAATAACGGCAAAATGGATTATTATTTAAATGCTAAAAAAATTGCAGCATGCTGCTGTGCAGAGGGACCTGGGTGTCCTTGTGCATGAATCACAAAAAGTTGGTTTGCAGGTGCAGCAGGTAATTAAGAAGGCAAATGGAATTTTGTCCTTCATTGCGAGAGGGATGGAGTTTAAAAACAGGGAGGTTATGTTGCAGCTGTATAAGGTGATGGTGAGGCCACACCTGGAGTATGTGTACAGTTTTGGTCTCCTTACTTGAGAAAGGATATACTGGCACTGGAGGGGGTGCAGAGGAGATTCACTAGGTTGATTCCGGAGTTGAGAGGGTTGGCTTATGAGGAGAGACTGAGTAGACTGGGACTATACTCATTGGAATTCAGAAAAATGAGAGGAGATCTTATAGAAAGATATAAGATTATGAAGGGAATAGATAAGATAAAAGCAGGGAGGTTGTTTCCACTGGATGATGGAACTAGAGCTATGGGGCATGGCCTCAAAATAAGGGGGAACAGATTTAGGACAGAGTTGAGGAGGAACCTCTTCATCCAAAGGGTTGTGAATCTGTGGAATTCCCTGCCCAGTGAAGCAGTTGAGGCTACCTCATTGAATGTTTTTAAGGCAAGGATAGCTGGATTTTTGAACAGTAAAGAAATTAAGTGTTACGGTGAGAGGGCGGATAAGTGGAGCTGAGTCCATGAAAAGATTAGCCATGATCTTATTGAATGGCAGAGCAGGCTCGAGGGGCCAGATGGCCTACACCTGCTTCTAGTTCTTACGTTCCTATTGTCATAGGGAAGGGGTGGAAGAGTGGATCAGGCTGTCGCAGAGGGAACTGGCTCTTTGGAATGTTGCCCTCCATTTTGTGGGCATTCTTGTTTGGTGGACAGATCTCTATCTTTGCCAGAGTCAAATCTTCGACACCTCCCCTTACATCCCCACAGACCATAAACCCACCACGAAAGATCGAGCCATCATTTCCCTCACAATCGTTGTCCTCATCTACTCTGAGGATCTTCCCTTCACAGCCTCGAACGTCATCATGCCCCAACTCCGCATAGCCCCCTCACAAAATCCACAAACCCATTGCGCAGTAGGAATTGGGACTAGCTTAGTGGTAAAAACTGGGCAGCATGGACAAGTTGGGCTGAAGGGCCTGTTTCCTTGCTGTAGATCTCTATGACTCTATAACTGACTTCCTTTTATTTCTATCAGGAGACATTGGTCGACTGGGCCTGTATTCACTGGAATTTAGAAGAATGAGAGGGGATCTCATTGAAATGTATACAATTCTGACAGGGCTGGACAGACGGGATGCAGTGATGTTGTTTCCTCTGGCTGCGGTCTCCAGAACAAGGGGTCTCAGGATACGGGATAGGCCATTTAGGCCTGCGATGAGGAGTAATTTCTTCATTCAGTGGGTGGTGAATCTATGGAATTCTCTACCCTATAAAGCTGTGGAGGCCACATACTGAATGTATTTAAGAAGGAAACAGATAGATTTATAGACACTAAAGGCGCCCAGGGTTATGGGGAGAGAGTGGGAGTATTATAATATTGAGATTGAGAATTAGTCACAATCACAATGAATGGCAGAGCAGGCTTGAGGGGGCCGAATGGCCTCCTATTTCCCATGTTTCTTCCTCGCTCAACTAATGAATCCATTCAAGAATTGAGGAGAAACTCCTCCGCCCTGAGGTTAGTAAGAATGAAGAATTCATTCCCATTGGGAGCGATTGAGGTGAATAACATGGAAGTATTTAAGGAGAAGGTGGATAGGCACATGAGGGAGAAAGGAATGAAGGGATATATTGATGGAGTCCAATGAAAAGAATTGGGAGGAGGCTCAGATGGACATTTGGCCAGTTTCTGTGTGCTAGCTGTGAGGCAGCAGTGCTAACCACTGTGCCACCGTGCTGCCCATCTATACATATTTGGAACTGAATGGTCGTATGCTAAATACTTTGAAAAGCCAAGGACTTTAATCAACAATTGTTGTTAGGGTCGGGAGAGGAGTCAAATTTATCGACAAGGTGAAAATTTCCATTCTATACTTACTAATGAATCCCAGAAATTCCACGAACTAATCTATCCACACGGTGGCACAGTGGTTAGCACTGCTGCCTCAGAGCGCCAGGGACCCGGGTTTGATTCCCGGCTTGTGCCACCATGATGTCAAAAGAATTAATGGCAGAGCTTGCAGGAGTTGTAAAAGCTGGGAAATGGAACTGGAAGAAAAAAGGCTTCAATAACAAGAGTGTCCATTGTAGCATTAAACCTGCCCTTTCAGGCGAATTCAAGAGACCCCATGCCATTTGTTTCAAAGAAGAATTGGATCCTGGCCAAGATTTATCCTTTGGCCAACATCAGTGAAGCACATTATTTGCTCATTATCACATGTTTGTTGGAGCCTGTATTTGCAAATTGGCTGCCACATTTCCAACATTCCGACAAGGGCGGCACGGTAGCACAGTGGTTAGCACTGCTGCTTCTCAGCTCCAGGGACCTGGGTTCGATTCCCAGCTTGGGTCACTGTCTGTGTGGAGTTTGCACATTCTCCTCGTGTCTGCGTGGGTTTTCTCCGGGTGCTCCAGTTTCCTCCCACAGTCCAAAGATGTGTGGGTTAGGTTGATTGGCCATGCTAAAAATTGCCCCTTAGAGTCCTGAGATGCGTAGGTTAGAGGGATTAGCGGGTAAAATATGTGGGGGTAGGGCCTGGGTAGGATCGATGCAGACTCGATGGGCCGAATGGCCTCCTTCTGCACTGTAGGGATTCTATGATTCTATGATTGCATTTGCCTTCCTAACTGCCAGCTGAACCTGTACATTAACCTGGACGTGGAGGCTTTGGAGAGAGTACAGAAGAGGTTTACCAGGATGTTGTCTGGTATGGAAGGTATTAACTATGAAGAGAGATTGAATAAACTGGGAATGTTCTCCCTGGACAGACAGAAGCTGAGGGGTGACCTGATAGAAGTTTATAAAATTATGAGGGGCATAGACAGGGTGAACAGTTGGAAGCTTTTTCCCATGGCAGAAATGACTATTACAAGGGGTCACAAGTTCACGGTAAGGGGGGAAAGATTCAGTGGAGATGTGCGGGGCAAGTTTTTTACACAGAGGGTGGTGGTGGCCTGGAATGCACTGCCAAGTGAAGTGGTTGAGGCAGATAAGTGTCACTGCTAAGTGAAGTGGTTGAGGCAGATAAGTTAGCAACGTTTAAGACTTATCTGGATAGACACATGAACAGATGGGGAATAGAGCAATACAAACGGTTGATCAAAATAGGACAACATGATCGGCGCAGGTTTGGTGAGCTGAAAGGCCTGTTCCTGTGCTGTACTGTTCTCTGACTTTGACTCTTTGACTGCTTGGGGTGCCATTGCGCAGGTGTTTGAACTGGGAGGTCTTTTGCCACCCCACCCCATGGACATCACCCCCCCCCCCCCCCTCTGCTGTTCACTCCCTGCTCTCGTCCCTCACCCTCCTTGCTGATCGCTCCCCATGCTGTCCCCACTCCCCTCACTCCCACCCTGGCGATCCCACTCCATCTGACGAAGGACCAGCGCTCCGAAAGCTAGTGGCGTTTGCTACCAAATAAACCTGTTGGACTTTAACCTGGTGTTAAACTTCTTTAACCTGGTGTTAAACTTCTTTAACCTGGTGTTGTTAAACTTCTTACTGTGTTTACCCCAGTCCAACGCCGGCATTTCCACATCATCGTTCCATGTGCAAAATCCCTTTCAGCAAAATTATGCTGATCTTTCTCTTCACCTACCTGGAACTGCAACACTACGTTCTGCACCCTCTCCTTTCCTCACCTATGTACTCTATGAATGGTATGTTCTGACTGTATAGGACGCAAGAAACAAGATGAGGACCGGAGGATGGAGCGCAGACGGCAGCAAGGGTCCGGCAGGGCAGGATGGCGAGAATGGCCACATTGCCACAAAGTTCTCGGACTTGGGGATGTGCGGTGTACCAGCAGCAAACCCCATTCCCTCCCCCCCACAGTAGCCTGTACCCCCCACAGTAGCCTGTAACCCCCACACCCCCCACCCAAACCTTTTCCACTTTACCGTGCCATGGTAACACCAGGGTGATGAGGGGCATAGACATAGATGGGCCTGGGTTGACCATGTTAGTGAGTTCTGGTCCAGGCAGGAGGGTGATGAAAACTCGATATGCGACACACTGTGATGCTGCCCTGGTGCAAAACAAGTCTGACTCCTACCTGTGTATGCACACTGACACCTGGGTCCATGTCTGGGTGGGGGTTGGGGACACCACCATCCACTGCAGTGTTGTTTGAGGGCAGGAGGGTGGACAATTGAATTTCTTGCAGAATTTTTCTTCCCCAAATCTCTTTCTCCCTCACATAATGCAATCAATATTGTATTTGCGGCCTAATGGCACAGTGGTTAGTGCCACCTCACAGTGCCAGGGTAGTGTGTTGCTCAATTCCAGCTTTGGGCGATTGTCTGTGTGGTGTTTGTATGTTCTCCCTGTGTCTGCGTGGGTTTCCTCCGGGTGCTCCAGTTTTCTCCCTCAGTCCAAAGATATGCAGGTTAGGTGGATTGGTCAAGCTAAGCTGCCCCTAAGTGACCGAAGATGTGTAGGATAGGGGGATTAATGGGGAAATAAGAGGGGTCACGGGATAGGGCAGGAGAAAGGGCCTGGATAAGATACTCTGTTCAGAGAGTTGGTGCAGAGTTGATGGGCCAAATGGCCTCTTTTTTTTATACTTTTCCAATTCAATCAAATCAAATCCAATTCAGAGTCTCAACAAGTTGAGACATTTCAGATCCAGGCTGACAAGACAGGGCGGGAGACCAAAACCACCCTGTCCTGGGCCTGATCTACATGAGTCAAGCTGATTGGAGAAGGGGGAGGATCCTCCTCCAAGACTTGAGCTCATTTGCATCTTAGCCAAAAGGCCGAGATGCCGCTTTTAAAAATTGCTTCATATGAAACATATGAAGCCTCAGCGTAACCTAATGACCTCAACCAAGTGCAGGCGATCCATACTACACTTGATCTTAGCCAAAAGGCCGAGAAGTTCTGCACCGTAAGAATTCTATGAATATCCATAGCTAATTGTTGGATATTTTTTGTGCAAATACTCCACCATGTGGCTTAGATCTGAATTTACAACACACACAAATTTGGGACTTTGGTTTCCATCAAATTGCAGCCAGGAAATTCGATTTATTTTAAGAATGGGCAGAGGGAACCCAATCCATGATCACTAATTTATTCAGCATTATTTCCCAGCAGATAGCACACAAATTTTAGGATGGCTGCATACAGCCAATCTGCTGCAGAATGACAACATGTCTGAACACAGTGGATCTTACCAGTGTGCTGCATCCATCGATTAGCATGGGGTGGCCGGAAAATACAGTGCAATGCTAAAAATCAGATTCATACTGGCATCAAGCGGTTTGGAATCTTCTTAGCCACTTTTTCCTGGTGCAAATGGGTGGGACACTTCTTAGTATGCATTTGAATGGATTTCAATATCACCAGCAAGTTTGGCACGACTGCTTCCCTCCCTCCTGGATGTTTCCCACCTCTCCGGCATGACATCACACCAACGCAAATCACAGATACGCTATAAAAGTCTGGGACAGATGCAGCATTAACAAAGAGGAGTGTGGAGGTGAGTACCACTGAGCACTAACCCCTGGAGCATGGGGGAGTTTTGCAGTCGCTGCCATATTGTAGGGTGGGTGGGGTGCTGGGGTTTGGGGGGGCTCATGCCAATAAGGGGGTCCTCAGATCAGGGATTGCCGCTGGCTTGGGGCTCGTGTTGCACTCTTTCCCCTTGGCACTGCCCGACCCCCGGGGACATTTCACATGAGGTCGACTACCAACCCCACGAATATCACTCTGGTTACCCTGCCATCTGTCTGCTGGACAGGCTGTGTAGCTGTGGACATTCCATTGCAGGCCCAATAACAGTAACAAGCACTAGCTCTGTCAACTGTTGCCCCAATCAAGGGAGATCTGCAGGAGTTAACACGACTCCTCACACTGCATGGACTCTGCAGTGCTCCGTACAATGGGAACCCATCTCATAACAGTCATGAGGGTGCCTCTCCACCGTCTGTCTGAACTGCAAGCCATTCCTGGAATCCTGTAAACCAGGTGATTGCACCCATGTCTATGTTTCAAGGGTTCCCAATGGGGGACCCACACGCAGCCACTATATACTCTCCATGTACACCATGGTGCGGATGTGTCAATGGTAGGCAACCCATTGAGGTGGCACAAGGCCCTGAGGTTGGTGTCAGGCTGCCAGCATCCAGATTCATGGAGACACTGGTGGCAGGAAAGGAGTGAGGGGCCCAGGATGGACAACCTTATTAACTGTTTATATATATCTCTCAGTCACTTTGCACCCCGCATCCCCTTACTCCCTTACCAAGCACAAATATTGATTTTGGCTTGGAGGGGGCAATAGAGATGGCAGTTATTTTTAAGGCTGCTGAGAAATAGAAGGAGGAAAATTTCCACCCACTGCAAGGCCAGCCCAGGCCAGAGGCTACAGCATGGGGGAAGATGGCCGCTGATCAGGGCCAGGACGTAGCTGCCCATTGGCCCACAGGAGGGTGACAGAGAATGGCAGAGATGAAGATCCAGGGTGTACAGAATCTGTTTGCCATTTGATGGGCTGATGGATGCCATGTGCCACCACAGACTGTGTCGCAGTAAGAAGACAGTGTGGCACCTTGTAGGACAGGGGGACACCTGCTACTGATAGCAGCAAAGGTCATGGAGGCCCTCAACGTCTATGCCATTGGGTCCTCTGAGGCCCCCAGCAAAACCCTCTGCAGCATCTCACACCCCTCCAGTGCGTCCATGAGGTGACTGATGCCCTGTTTGCCTCGGTAGGCAATTACATCCACTTTGACGCGGGCGAGGCCCAACAGGAATTCCAGGCTGCAGGCTTCACCACGGTCACCGGGCTGCCTCATGTGCAGGGGGCTGTAGATGGCACAGACGTCACCCGCATGATCAGGCACAGAAAGGAGTTCCATTCCCTGAACGTGCAGTTGGTTGCGAACAGAGGATGAACATTATGCACTTGTTCACATACCACCCGGGGAGTGTACATGATAGCTGTATATTTGGTGTTCAGACATCCCTGGTCTCTTCAGCGACCAGCCCAAACTGCTAGGCTGGCTCGTGTAGGCCAGGGCTACTCGCTGAGGTCTTAGATGGTGACTCCAGTGCGGAGACCAGAGACCAATGCGGAGACCCGCTAAAATGAGGCCCACACTGCCACCTGGTCCATCGTCGAGCAGTGCATCGGGCTCCTGAAGATCCATTTCCACTGCCTGGACAGCTCTGGTGGCACCCTCCAGTACAGCCCCCTGAGAGTCTCCTACATCATTGTTGTCTGCTGTGCGCTCCACAACCTGGCACAGCAGCAGGAAGACATTCTGGCGGATGAGGAGGACCAGGCAGATGCCGCTGAATAGAAGGAGAGGACCCAGGAGAATGTGGAGGAAGAGGCCAAGGGGGGGGGGCGGGCAGAGGATGGAGGACAGGTGGCTGCAAGGGCCTGGCAGGGTGACAAGGGAGACTCTCATCACAGCAAGGTTCACCCAATAGTTGATGTGGGGTCCAACAGCACCCACCCACCATACTCTGGGAGTCTTAACGCGCCTCCCACCACCCCCCAATTGCCCACACCCACTGCCATAGGTCCAGTTGACATCACACCAGGCCTGGGTTGGCCATGTTGGCATGTTACTGGTCCAGGCAGGAGGGCGATGATGACTCGCTATGCGGCACACTGTGATGCAGCCCTGGTGCCACACAAGTCTGATTCCTACCTGTTCTCTGTCTGCTCATTGCTGCCCGGGTACATGTCTGGATGAGGGTTGGGGGCACCATTCTGCAGTGCAATGCCCCAGGGTTGGCAGGGGGTGTGGGGAGAGGGTGGAGGCTGTCTGTCACTGGGGGTCAACAGGCCCCAACTCCTGGGACAGCTTGATATGAACACTTGGAGTTCCACAGCAGTCAGGAGTCTGGCACAGGTGCTGGGAACTGGGGAGTGCATGCTCGGTGAGCTGAATCATGCAGCACGACACTCTGCGCCTCTATGCCTACGGTCAGGTCATGGTTATCCCCGTGGGATGCGAATCACATACAGTTTGTCACAGCTGTAAGTTGCAATAACATTTGTTAGTGATTTTTAACAGTTAAACTTAACTAGTGCAGTCCTTCACCCATGTTCACTTGGTGTTCCTAAAACCTCTTGATTTTACATGGCCTACAACTTTATCTAGGTGACTCCCTCAAGAGGAGGTCCAGGTGGTCAGCTGCGTTCCATACCCCATGGCCTGTAATGCCATTGGCGGGTGTCCCCTTGGGGGCTGCGACCTGGAGGGCCCCAGTCAACTTCCGGATGACATGGATGTAGCCGTGCCACCCTGTTTATCCTGCTGCCTGATGTCAGGATGGGGGGATTCAGAAGGCCTGGCGAAAGCCGGCGTCTTCCAGCTGGAAGGCCCCAGCTTGGGCTCCAGCCTTTCCTCCTCCCTCGGGTGACCGTGTACCCATGGGACACTCGTGGGATGGTCAAGCAGCTGGAGGGAGCTCCAGAAGCCTCAGTGTCACCTGGCTCTGCCAATCCTGGAGGTCCAACTGCATCGATGCCAGTGTGAAAGCCCTCAGTGACAGTGCTTTGAGACCAGGCCAAGCTCTGGAGCCTCTCAAGCGTTCGCCCTCTAAGACTGGGCCAAGCTCTTGATGCCCTCGGCCGTGGCCTGTTGTGCCTCCAGAATGCCTCCGAGACCCTCATCCATGGCCTGGTGTGTCTTGGACCCTGCCACTCATGGCGACCATTTCCTGCTGTGGAGATGCCGGCATTGGACTGGGGTAAACACAGTAAGAAGTCTAACAACACCAGGTTAAAGTCCAACAGGTTTATTTGGTAGCAAAAGTGGCTTTTGCTCCCAAATAAACCTGTTGGACTTTAACCTGGTGTTGTTAGACTTCTTACTGACCATTTCCTGCCCCAGGCTTTCCACCACAGTTGTCCCCTTGCAGTGTTAGCCTGGGTACCACGCAATGCTGGCACCATCTCCTGCAACTGAAGGTTGGGGAACTCTTCCAAACAGCCTTGCAGTTGCTGGAATGTTGCTGACAGCTTTTCCTGCAATCCCCAACTCTGCTTCTGCATCTCCAGCAACTTTGGGATAACGGATCCTAATGGCCTGGCACCTGGCGAGCGGCCAGCTGATATCTTTCCCCCAGCAGATCTTTGCGTGCCTGTTCCCGGTCCCACCTGATGGGCATCTACAGCTGTGTTGTCCACACCAGTAAGTGACCCAGAAGCCTCGGCGTTAACATGTCCCACCGTGGTGACTGTATCTGCGCTGGTGGATTGTGTGGTTGATGCCTGTGTTGAAAGTATGGTGCTGGCCTCAGAAGATTCCTTGGTGGCTTTCCGAATTGTCATCGCGGCTATTGTCGGGCAACTCCAGACGGGCTGGGCACATTGATGTCATTTCCTGCAACAAAGGACACTCTGTTCAGGACAAGGGAAAAACAGTACCTTGGCAGCATGCCCATTTACTTGTGATATGTCCTATCAATGAAGGTTTTGTAGATCCTCACTTCTATGTCGCACGCCGATCTGACTGTCATTCATAGTTCTTTCCTTGACCTTCCCTGACAGCTCAGTTCTCTTTCCTCAAATGGGATGAGGGACGTAGCTCGGGGACACCACCGGCAGTGTTCTCCTGCTCTGAGTGATTATGAGCCATCTTATCCTACGGGGACAGAAGGGGGGATTTAAAGCCTGATAGCTAGAAGGGCCACAGGTGTCGGGGTTCTGGGGGTGGGGGCAATTGAATGGCTTATGTTGGGACCATGCCTCGACAAGCAGAGTTTGTCAAGGGGGGTAGCAGAGGGGTTGCAGGCAGGCTCTGGGGGGTCAGGTGCTGGAAGGCCATGTGGCATCAGGGAGTGGATCAATGTGGACATTCCAGGCACGACAGATGGGTCTGATTCCAGAACGGGATGCACACTCACCCTTCCTGACCGAAGCAATTCATTCATTTTCTTCCAGCCCTGGTCGCTGGTTCTTCATGCCAGTGCACGGGCACTTGCTGCCGCTGCCATAGCATCCCAGGCTGCACTACCAGCCTAAACACTGGATTGTCGCCCTTCATGGGGGAAGAATATGGCCCTTTTCTCCTCCACAGTATCCAGCAGACAGCCCAGCTCACCTTCTTTGAAGAGCAGTGCTGTTCGTTGCGGTGTCATCTTTATGACTGTTATCACCATTGTTATTGCTGATATGCAGGTTGCCCTTGTTAACGCCACACAGTTACGGCCTATTTGGGCAATTCACACATCCGGAGGGCCCATGCCGTTGAGGATCACACGGAGGCTCTTTCATTGCACTGTCGAAAGTGTCAAAAAACAGGGTGAATAACACTTGTTTTCTCGTCGCTATGACACTTCAAATTATCTTGGTAAGATCGAGCCCAGTGTGTACAATTCGATTCTCCCATCCCGCCGCACTAATTTTTTAGAATCACGTGTAGGCCGATTCACAGGATTCGCACATGCGTTCCCGCTGTGCACGCATCTCCGAGTGCCGGATATCCGGCGCGGTTGGGACCATGCTGGAAACTGGCGAGAGCAGCAGATTTAAATCTTATTTTAATGTTATTTCTATGTGATTAGTGGGCCCGGGACTGAAGTCTCCAGGCCCGCTAGCATCACCCTCCCCACCAACACAATTTCACTCCAGCGGAGTTCAGACTAGCTCCCCACTTTAGGGGAACTAGGGGGGTGACCCTGCTGGAGTGAAGGGGGGGCAATCAGAGCCTTACAGGGGTCGGGCGGCGTAAGGGGCGGTGTCCCGTGAGCATGGGCACCCCGGCAGTGCCAGCCTGTGTCCCTGGCAATGCCCAAGGGACAAAGTATCCATGCCCAGGGGGCACCTTGGCACTGCCCACCGGGCATGGGGCAATGCCAAGGTGGCAGGTCCAAGGGGTGGGGTCTGCTGAAGGCAAGGCCTAGGGGGGCGATCCGTGGGGGTGGGAGGTCCCGCTGCCACTCTGCACGGTGATCGGTCAGGATTGGAGGGATGCCAGCATTCGGGGCAGGTTAGGGAGTGGTCTGTCTGGGGGGTTCTGCCTCCAGTGGGGGTGTCTGCGAGGGGGGATCATCACTGCTGGGAGGAGGGGGGGTTGGGGGCTGGAGGTCGGGGTGCTCCGGGACGGGTGGGGGGGGTTCGGGACTGGCCCGTGAATGGATGGGGGATCGCGATCAGGCTGTGGGGGCGGGTGGAGGGGCAGCATGCAAGGGTCCCAGGCTGGCCAGCGATTGAGCTGGCCAGCAAACTGCAGGCTGACAGTTCGGGACCACTGGGTATGTGCAGAGTCCCAGAACTGTCAGACTCCAGCATGAAAAGGCACCCCACCAAAGCTTTTAATGATATTCCCGATTGTGACCTCTGCATTGCACAGAGTGTGGGAGATTCTAGTGTGAACTCCCACTAAAAAAGAACAGGCATGATTTACATCAGCTTTCCCACGAATGCAGCACTTCGAAATTTTGGGGGGGAATTCGCCCCCATAGAATCAGACAATGTAGAGATCCATCAAGTCCGCACTGACACATGAGAAACACTTGACCTCCCACCTGATTCCATTTACCAGCTTTGCCCATAGGCTGGAATGTTATGATGTGTCAAGTGCTTTTTAAAGTTGTGAGGCAACCTGCCTCTAACACCCTCCCAGGCAGCACATTCCAGACTGTCACGGCCCTCTGGGGAAAATAGTTTTTCTTTACATCCCCTCCCTAAACAGGAGGGGATGTATGGCAGACATATTTAAAATGTCAGTATTCACGGGGGAGGTGCCGGATGATTGGAGGGTGGCTCATGTTGTTCCATTGTTTAAAAAAGGTTCCAAAAGAAATTGGTCAATAAGTTTGACGTCGGTGGTGGGCAAGTTATTGGAAGGTGTGATAAGGGATAGGATCTACAAATATTTGGATAGACAGGGACTTATTAGAGAGAGTCAACATGGCTTTGTGTGGGGTAGGTCATGTTTGACCAATCTATTAGAGTTTTTCGAGGAGGTTACCAGGAAAGTGGATGAAGGGAAGGCGGTGGATGTTGTCTACCTGGATTTCAGCAAGGCCTTTGACAAGGTCCCTCATGGGAGGTTAGTTAGGAAGGTTCAGTAGTTAGGTATACATGGGGAGGTAGTAAATTGGATTAGACACTGGCTCAATGGAAGAAGCCAGAGAGTGGTTGTGGAGGATTGCTTCTCTGAGTGGAGGCCTGGACTAGTGGTGTGCCGCAGGGATCGGTGTTGGGTCCATTGTTGTTTGTCATCTATATCAATGATCTAGATGATAATGTGGTAAATTGGATCAGCAAGTTTGCTGATGATACAAAGATTGGAGGTGTAGTGGACAGTGAGGAAGGTTTTCAAAGCTTGCAGAGGGATTTGGACCAACTAGAAAAATGGGCTGAAAAATGGCAAATGGAATTAAACGCAGACAAGTGTGAGATATTGCACTTTGGAAGGACAAACCAAAGAAGAACGTACAGGGTAAATGGTAGGATTCTGAAGAGTGCAGTTGAACAGAGGGATCTGGGAATACAGGTACAGAATTCCCTAAAAGTGACGTCACAGGTGGATAGGGTCGTAGAGAGTGCATTTGGTACATTGGCCTTTATAAATCGGAGTATCGAGTATAAAAGTTGGAGTGTTATGGTAAGGTTATATAAGGCATTGGTGAGGCCGAATTTGGAGTATTGTGTGCAGTTTTGGTCACCTAGTTACAGGAAGGATGTAAATAAGATTGAAAGAGTGCAGAGAAGGTTCACAAGGATGTTGCCGGGACTTGAGACGCTGAGTTACAGAGAGAGATTGAATAGGTTGGGACTTTATTCCCTGGAGCGTAGAAGATTGAGGGGAGATTTGATAGAGGTGTATAAGATTTTGATGGGTATAGATAGAGTGAATGCAAGCAGGCTTTTCCCGCTGAGGCTAGGGGAGAAAAAAACCAGAGGGCATGGGTTAAGGGTGAAAGAAGAAAAGTTTAAAGGGAATATTTGGGGGGGCTTCTTCACGCAGAGAGTGGTGGGAGTGTGGAATGAGCTGCCGGATAAAGTGGTAAATGCGGGGTCACTTTTAACATTTAAGAAAAACTTGGACGGGTTCATGGATGAGAGGGGTGTGGAGGAATATGGTCCAAGTGCAGGTCAGTGGGAGTAGGCAAAAAATGGTTTGGCACAGACAAGAAGGGCCAAAAGGCCTGTTTCTGAGCTGTAATTTTCTATGGTTCTAAACCTCCTGCCCCTCACCTTGAACCTATGACCCCTCATGCCTGACCCTCCAACTAAGCTGCTCCTTATCCACTCTGTCCATGCCCCTCATAATCTTGTGCACCTCAATCAGGTCACCCGTCAGTCTTTGCTGCTGCAACATTAACAACCCAAGCTTATCCAACAATTCTTTGTGACTTAAATGTTCCATCCTAGGCAACACCCTGATGAATCTGCACCCCTGCCAGTGTAATCACATCCTTCCTATAATGTGGCAACCATAAGTTGCCACATGGGGGAATTTTTTCACACAGAGGATGGTGGGCGAGTGGAATCGGCTGCCGTTAGTGGTGGTGGAGGCAAACTCAGTAGGGACTTTTAAGAGACTCCTGGTTAAGTACATGGGACTTAATAGGATGGAGGGTTATAGGTAGGCCTAGAACGTAGGGAAATGTTCGGCACAACTTGTGGGGCCAAAGGGCCTGTTTGTGCTGTAGTTTTTCTATGTTTCTATAACTGCTCACAGTACTCTAGCTGTGGCATCACCAAAGTTCTATACAACTCCAACATGATGTCCCTGCTTTTGTAATCAATGATGTGGAGATGCCGGTGTTGGACTGGGGTAAACACAGTAAGAGTTTTAACAACACCAGGTTAAAGTCCAACAGGTTTATTTGGTAGCAAATACCATTGGTTTTGGAGCGCTGCTCCTTCGTCAGATGGAGTGGAAATCTGCTCTCAAACAGGGCACAGGAACACAAAATCAAGTTACAGAATACTGATTAGAATGCGAATCTCTACAGCCAACCAGGTCTTAAAGATGCAGACAATGTGAGTGGAGGGAGCATTAAGCACAGGTTCAAAAGATGTGTATTGTCTCCAGACAGGACAGCCAGTGAGATTCTGCAAGTCCAGGAGGCAAGCTGTGGGGGTTAATGATAGTGTGACATAAACCCAACATCCCGGTTTAGGCCGTCCTCATGTGTGCGGAACTTGGCAATCAGTTTCTGCTCAGCGACTCTGCGCTGTCGAGTGTCATGAAGGCCGCCTTGGAGAACGCTTACCCAAAGATCAGAGGTTGAATGCCCGTGACCTCCTTGATCAATGCCTT